>NW_006159809.1:2665215-2687982 GCF_000334495.1 Tupaia belangeri chinensis | reverse complement strand
TCAGCAGGTCAGGTGAACGGTATACTATTGAAAAAACAAGGCTTCAAGTGCAGGTCTGACACTCCAGCCCATACTTCTACCAGGATGAAAATTGTACTTGATACTAAAGATAGAAAAACAAATCATTCTAACATTTACGCCCTACCCTCACCCCTTGTTACAAAGGCCAATCTTTGAAGACAGTTTCTGAACTACATTTTAGAAACTTGTTCTCTCTCTAGCTTAACTAGTTCACCCCATCCTGCCTTCCAGATCACAAAACATCCTCTTTTGCTTCCAGTATCCCAAACACAGATTTCCAGAGAAGCCCAATAAAAGCAATCAGACAGGGCAAAGGAATTTGTTGGGTCTCACTGAGTCCCAAGCTGGTGACGCAGGGCTGGTTTTAATAGCTGACATCATTTGTGTCATGCCTTTCATCATTTTTCTGTAAAAATCAAAACTAAAGCTCTACGGTGGTTGTTTTTCCTCTCCTCTAATACTATCTGCTCCAGGTCACTTCCTCTTGGCCAATGATCCACCATGGGCTTGACCAGAACCAGACAGCTGTTAATTATCCAGGAAGCAGAATGGAGGAGGACTATTGTCGTTGTTTTCCCTTAACAAATAAAAATAAATGTATTGCTGTATCTTATTTCCTGCAGGATCATTGTTTTCCTGGGCAGGAAGGGGCCTATGTGGAGGTTGTGGGGCTAATTGCATTTGCACCCTCAGAGGTCAGACCATGCCTAGCAGGCATTTTGCAGGAGAAGACGGCAACAGCCCCGTTAAGCCAGTGTCCAGGTCAGGTGGTATTCTTGCAGGTAGAAAGCCCTGACATCTTATCTACTCCAGCTTTACCGCTTTATCATTGGTGAAATTGACACTATATCAGGTGCTTTCTGAGGGCTTGAATTTGGACACTCCCACATGACCGACTATGGTTCGACTACCAGACCTGGTGGCTTGCTTTCTCACTTTCCCTCTCTTCTCTCTGTGCATCTCTCTCTGTCAAATTAAAATAAATGAATAGATAAATAAAATTAAATAAATAATTATTTTAAAAAAAATAGCCCTTCCACTCTAGAGAGCACTTCACATAGTTCACACCTTTTCCCTGCCTGGGCTTTCTTGGTGGCCCCCAAAGTTTCCAATCCTCTGAGTGGAAAGGAAAACACTTCACAAATGGGTTGTAGAGATAATGGGGCTTGTGAGACATCCAGTAGTGCTCAGCATAATCTTCTCCAAACTCTTAAACCATTGGAGGGGTACCTATTTACAGAATTCTGCCCTACCCTACAGGAAAGGAAGTCTCCTACCAACCCTATTAGCCTCTCTGAAGTGCTGGAAAAGCTTTCTTTCTGTTTCCATTCCTGACCTTCTCTTCCTCAGGAAAAAAGAGTATTGGAGAACCTTGGTACTCACAACTGGCTCTGTGTGTGTTCCTTTACTTGTACCCTACCATTCCTCCCCTTTCTCCACCCCAGGCAATAAGCACCCCACAGGAAGCTGCATTTCCGTACTCCCCCTCATAGTCCACATGCTTGTTTTTCTTCCCCACGCACAAGTGGAAAAAGACCTGCAGTTCTATAGCTGTCCTGGACTCCAGGGAACTAAGCTGAAGTACCCCTCACTACACACACACACACACATTCTCTACTTGGGGGTTTATTGCTGCTGTAGTTGAACTGTATCTGATGCTTCTCTGGGTCCTCCAGTTTGGATGGGAGAAAGAGTGATTAATTAACCGCTCCAGTCTAAGCAGCACTTGATGTAGTTTGCATTATAATTAGTTATATAACCATTTTCTTTCTCACCTGAGACTGCGAAATTTGAGAATAGAATTCACATGATCCACTTTGAATTCCCAGGGCATCCAGCCCTATGCAAGGTTCAGAGTAGAACTCTCCTAAGTATATATTGAATTAAATCATGAATACATAATTTGTTAAAATTCAGTTAGTAAATGTATTGTGTCTATATATTTATATGTATGAATGTGTAGGTGTGTACGTATGTATGTGTATGTATATGTATACATATAATAGTATAAAATTACAAGAGGGAATACAAATATATGAGATCATCATAATCTCACAACCTGACTGTATCTTTATCTAGTCCCTAGTTTTTCTTTGGTCCTCTCTTTCCTAGAAATATGTCCATATTTACTTGGTTACAGTTAGGACATATATACAATTATTTCTCTTTCTATGGATATACATTTCCTACAACATATACCATGGTTGTATGGTTCCATAGTCTCCTCTCAATCACCCCTAATAATAGCTATGTGGTAGTCTTTTTTTTAAAGGTACTCTATGCAGTGATGTTGCAAAACAATTTTTATTAAAGATAATGGTGAAAGGAATATTTTTGTGCTTAAGGGTACTTTCCTTTTTGCTTGTTTCTTGTTTATTTTCTTATAGTGGGTTCTCAGAAAAGAACTCTCTGGGGTGAATGGAACACACGTTATTATAGCTCTTGATACACACTGCCAAGAGGTTTTTCAAAAGTGGCAAATTAATTTATTTTGCTCTCTGCTATGGGCGGAAGTACCACTTTCACCAAACCCCCTTTCACCAAACTCTCTCCAGTAGGGAATATTTCAACTGTTAAAAATGTTACAAAGTGCATAGGTTAGTAAATGTTTATTTATTCCACAAAAATTTCCTGTGAGTCTATAATGCCTTGGGCACTGGTTTAGAGTAAGGACACAAAGCCCTAAACCTAAAAAGGGTTCACAGTATGAAAGGGAACAGCAAAATACAGAAACTGCTACACTGCCAGCTGCCACAAGTGACTACCACCAGTTGAGTTAGAGAGGGAGGCTCCCCCTACTGCTGATAGACCACCTTTCTTACACGAACCTCCCTGGAAAAGTGATTCAAATTCTGGCTAAATACTATATACTCAGCTGACTGTACTTGCAGTTCTACATTCAAGGTATATTGGTTAAATGAAAAAATTAAATTATCTCTCAAAACTTCTGCTATAAAAAAAAATGACTAGAAGCAAAGTTAAAAAAAAAAAAACTGAAAATAAATTTAAAAAAGAAGCAAAGTCAAAAGACAAATGATTGGGCCAGCACATGGCATGGTGGTTAAGGTGCTGGATCCCACATGGCTGATTCCCTAGTTCGAGTCCTGGACTTGGCAACTCGGGAAACACACTGGGCATGTGTGTGTGCATGCCCAAAGTCCTGACAGGAGAATGGTGTAGAAGAGACTGTGGCATGGCATCCCCTCCAAGGGGTGATTTCTCACTTTTCCTCTCTCTGAAGAGTGCAGGCACCCTATGGCAATTTTTTTTTTTTTAAAGAGGGGGAAAATTCATGATGGGAAAATTTATTTGGTATGCTGTAGTGATACCAATGAAATAAAAATAAATAAATAAATTTTAAAAGATGGGTGATTGGTCTGAAAAGACAACTCTCCACGGAAAATATACAAATAGCCAAAAAGCGTATGAAAAAAATGCTCAATATCCCCTATCATAAGGGAGATGCAAATGAAAACCACAGTGAAATATCAACTAACCCCAGTCAGAAGCTAAGATTAAAAAAATAAATAATCATGAGTGCTAGTGAGGTTGCAGTGAAAAGGGAACTCTCCTACACTGTTGGTGGGAATGTAAATTAGTACAGCCACTGTGGAGAACAATATGGAGGTTCTTCAAAGACCTACAAATAGAACTACCATATGATCCAGCAATTTCACTCCTGGATATCTACCCAAAAGATAGAAATACACTAAGTCAGAAAAATACTTGCACATCCCTGTTTATTGTGCCATTATTCACAATTGCTAAGATATGGAACCACCCCAAATGTCCGTGAGCAGATAAATGGATTGAAAAAGTGTGGCACATACACATATGACATACTACTCAGCCATAAATAACAATGAGACTCTGGCATTTTACAGAACATGGGTGAGTATGGAAGATATAATGCTAAATGAACCAGGCTATGAAAGAGAAGCATTGTATATCCCCACTTCATATATACCAAATGCCTATACTCTATGACAGAAACTGAAAGATTTGAAGCTATGAAAGCATGGAGGACAACTGTGGATACTAGAGACAGTGTGGGACGATGGTGGGAAATAAGTGGGGGATTATAGGGAGGGATTTCAAGGGGAAAAAAGAAGCAAAACATTTATTTTGTTTAGAGAGATTTTTGCTATAGGGTGCATGTGCTTACTGGAGAGACAGAGAGACAGAAAGCAAGAAACTCTCTCCCCAGGGAGATGGCCATACCACAGTCCTTTCTCCTCCATTCTCCTCTTGGGATTTGGATGCAGACACACATATACGCCTGGTGTGACTTTCAAGCCACTGGGTCTGGGACTTAAACCATTGCTGGCCATGTGGGAGTCCAGCGATGTAACTATTACACCATCTGCAGGTCCCAGGAGCAAAATATTCAAGGGACACAAAAATGGAAAATTATCTGTTGATGATAATGTGTATGGTAATATCTTAGACTGGACTAATACACACAATATTCATGTCCAGAAAACTTACTTTGTTTGTTATAAATATATACAGTGATTGAATATAATATATTATTTATATATAATTTATATTATTTATATATAAATAATATATATAAATAATAGTAGTAATCAAAATAAGAAAAAAATTTATAAGCAAATGATTAATTAGGAAGAAATGTGTAATTTTTTTACTGATAAAAGGTTAAGGTATAAAGAACACTTAGAAAGGGCATTAAGAAAAAGATCAACAACCAATAAAGAAAATGGACAAAAGATGAACAATTCCCTGAAAAATAAATACAAATGATTCTTCAACACATAGAGAGAAGTTCACCTAAAACAGGGATTGATGCACCATGGCTCAGAAGCCCAATCTAGCCAGTCACCTGTTTTTGTAAATAAAATTGTAGTGAAACACAGTCATGGCCATTCAATTATGTATTGTTTATGTCTGCTTTCATGCTACAGTACAGAGTTGAGTCATTAGAACAGAAACTGGCCCACAAAACTGAAAACAGTTACTCTCTAGCCCTTTATTGCCCTTTATTTAAGAAGTTTGCTGGCCCAGTCATGATGGTATAGTGGTAGCACAATACTCTGTAATGTTGGAGGCCACACAGAAGACTGGGGTTTAGTTCCCAGCGAGACCTGTATACTCTGGCCTGTGTGCATATGCCTACAACCCTGGCTGCTTGGGAAGACTCAGGGGTGGGATGGAGATCATGGTGTGATTCTTTATTATGGGTTATTGTTTTGTGTTTTCTCTTTCTTTCTCTTAAAGGAATAAACTAAAATAAATAAATAAATGAATGAATAAATAAATAAATAAAATAGTTTGCTGACCTGTGACCTACAGAAATAGAAATTAAATAACATCTATAGATCACTTTTCGTCTATTAATCCATCAAAAATCCAAAAGTTTAAAAACACTTATAGGGGTTTTTCATACAACCCACAGATGAAATCGAGATCAGCCTCTGTAGGAGTTCGAAGCCACATGCCGTGTGCTTTGATTACTTGGTCTGGTCTGTGAGAAAAGACGTCAGGTGCATTTGCACACCAGGTCCCTAGTGGGTTGGAGAACTGGAGGAAGGGGGTTGTAGCATGACCGAATCCTGTGTAGGATGCTCTTTTCTCTCTCTCTGTCTCATGTGCATGTGCATGTGTACATGTGGTCATGCACTCTATCACGATTTTTTTAAAAAAAGAAGAATTGGCCAAACTCTTAATGGCAATGGGTGATATTTATCTTAATTACTAACTTATATACACACACTTTGATCCTGCAGTTTTACTTGGGGGATTTATTCTACAAAGGCACTTAAACATGTATGCCGAAGGTATTTATGGTAGCTCTGCTTTTTTTGGCTCTGTCTGAAAAGAGTTGAACCATTCACACTGACCATCTATAGAAGACAGGCTAAACTAGCAATATAACAGTGCTTAGAAGAATGAGGAAAACTTCTCTATACTGATCTAAAATATCTCTATGAGACATTTCTCAGTGAAAAAAAGCAGAGTGTAGAATAGTAGGTATGACATGCTATCTGTGTATAAAAGAAGGAGGGGATTGAACACTCATATTTTCTTACATTTGCCTAAAGAAATTTGCAAGGATCATAGAAACCTGGTGATGGGTCAAGTTTGAGAGCCGGATAGAGTGAACAGCTCTAGGATTCACATCTTACTATATGTCTTTTTATGTTGATTTTCACTGAGCCATATTCCTCCACTGATTTATGGAGTATCTAATAGAGGTGCACTATTTTACATGCTGAGGAGATAGTAGTCAACCAAAGAAACAAAAATCTCTCTGCTCCTTGGAGCTTACATTCAATTATAGTAGAAGAAATGGGTAAGAAATAAAATATGCAATATATTAGATGATACAGTGAAAAGGAGGTGAAAACAAAAACAAACAAAAATGGGAAGGAGGATATAGAGTACTGAATGTACCCTGGTGGGGAGGAGGTAGAATGATCAGAGGAAAACCCACTGAGAAGGTGATTTTTAAGAAAAATATTAGGAAATGGATATGTGAGTCAGGCAAATGAATTAAATATTGAAATCATGGGCCAGCTCCATGGCCTGGTGGTTAAGGCAGCAAGACTCCCAGAGGGCCAAATGTGTGGTTTAAGTTCCAGACCTAGCAGCTTGAGAAATATGCCGGGCACATGTGTGTGTATGCCAAAATCCCAAAGGGAGGGCAAGATGGAGGAAAAGGAATTGTAGTGTGGCCACCACCCCTGGGGGGTGATTTCTCACTTTCTCTCTGACTCTTTCTGGCAGGCACAACACACCCTATGACAAAAACCTTAAAAAACAAAAACAAAAACAAAAAACTACCATTTGTATCTGTTATATTTACCCTTACATTTTTTTTATCAGAAAGTATTTCCCATTTAAGAATCTACTTTCAGTCATCAAGTTGATTTACCAGATCTAAAAAATTATATTTTAGCCACTCTACTTTCCATTTCTTCGTATTCTCTTTTTATCTCAGTCCATACTTAAAAGTGTTGTCTTCCTGCATCCCAAGCAGTGTTTTACTCCAGAATATGGAATAAAAAGGAAAAAGATTGGAGAGGAGTGAGAAATAGGGTCACGTTCCCTTTTAGATCACAAAACACATAGTAAACACTAGATTGTTCAATGAGTTACAACATCCAGTGGTCACAACTCAAGGTCACGCTGGCCAAAACAGAAGCGTGCCAGGTACCTCCTGTGCTGAGCAGAGATCCAAAGTCTGATTTTCTGTTTGCTTTCACCCAAGATGCTTTTCTGTAACAGCTGATTTGCAAGTGTACCTTGGAATCTCCAGACTCTCTCTGTCACCTCCACTTCATTTTGGGACTGTCCTCACTTCAGCGTTCAGGGGATTATCATTTAATTGCTTGTGAAAACATAATGCCAGAGCTTCATACATCTCTTTTCCAGCTTCAGTGTCCTTTCTCCCCAATACATTCTCAAAGAAAGAGCAAAGATTACATTCCTCTGGTGTGGAGGTACCCAGTGAAGAAGGCACTTGACTTAAGTGGGGTGAAGAGCTGACCAAAGGCCAGGGTTACCACTGAATCAAGAAGGCAGAGGCCTGGTCTTGAGGCACGTGTGCACCACATGTTGCATCTTGCCAACCACAAAGGAGCCAGTCAGGTAAGTCTGAGAAGTCCTTTTTTCTGAATCAGGTTGCATGTCACCTGAGACCTTCTTACAAAGAGACGCTATGAGCTTCCTTTCTCCTTATCCTTGGCTGAGATTTGCCATTGTAAATAGAAATGTCAGGTTTTGCATTTGAACTTTTAGGTCACCACATATCAACCCTGGCTAGAGAATTAGAAAGTAAAACCAGTTCTTGCTCAAGAGAAATCTAATCAGAACCTCAGTCCCTTCCTCATTACACAACATCCAGAGACATTGGTGTGTGGAGGGGGCAGGGAAAGAAAAAGAAAAGAAAACTATCAAAAACTTAAGAACTCATGCAGCAGAGCAGCAGTTTGGTCACACAAACCACTAAACATTTTCATGTGGTTTGAAATGGCTTTTTAAAAACGTAAACAGCATTTGTTCTCAAGAAACGATCTTGAGAATGTCAGCCATCTCTGTGATGAAGACAAATTTGAATCAAGGAAGGGCCAAATATCAGATTCTCCCAGACTTACGTACTTTGTCTCCATATCTGCCACTAAATTATCAAACACCTCAGACGGTCCCCTAAATATACCCCCCCCCACACACACACACACACACGCAAACATGGTGGTGACCTGAGTGGGTTGAGACCTGTATAGAAATAACCGGGTTGAAGTCCTCCTCCAACCTGCCCTCATCAGAGTTAATGCATAATGACAGAAGCCAGCAGTAGCCCCAGGCTACTTTACTCACTTGAGCAGAGAGGAAACTGACTATTTTCAGCAAGATAGAGCTCTTAGAACCCTTCATTTGCCAGATTAGGGAATGCCAAGCTTAACTCCCAACCAAAAGACCTTTCATCTCAAAACACAGCAGAGCTCTCACTTTAACTACACAGCATTTCTCTCTTGAGTATAAGGCCTGAGATGACCACACAAAAGACAGCTCTGGACTCAGTCCAAAGCCTCAGCCCTGGCCTCGCCAAGCCCAGGCACCTACCTGACACAAAGGCATAGGCAGCTAGGAGGTTGGTGAGCAGAGCCATCTCCACGTGCTCCGTGATCTCCCCGTGGCTCCGTGCTGCGGCTGAAGGGCAACTTCGTGTGGCATCCAGAGGAGACCCCGGGAGATGCTTCAGCTGAGTCAGTGTGGCCACTCTCCCTCTCTTCTCTTCTGTCTAGGAACACAGAGTGGGGAATGAGACACATTCTGCTTTCCTAAGGCTATGTTCCAGTAGCCCGGACTCAAGAACAAAGAGCCAGTCTCTTAAATGCCAGCCAACTGTCCCAGTCTGCAGGCTATGGAGATCTGGGGTCTTGTCCTCTTTGCTCAAGCCAGCATAATTTTCAAGGAAGCAGTAGCTCCTAACGTCTCTTCTTCCTGGCCTTTCTCTTTTCTCTTCCCATCTCCTTCCAACTGCCCACTTTGACACTTCCTCCTTACCTTTCCCTGCTCGTTACTGTATTCTCCCTGGTTCGCCTTCGAGGCTCAGTCCACGGGGCTCAAATCACCTTCACCTTCATCACCACATTTTAATCTCAAACCACAGTCCTCTCCTCTTCTGTTCTACTTTCTCCAGAGCCTGCACTGATGACACTGTGTACCTTGATCAGTTTGCCTCATCCCTCGGGTCACAAATGTGTGTCCTTGGCAATGAGTCAGAACTAGTTATCCCAGAACTGCCAGGTTGGTTCCAGTTCTAAAATAACCCACAATGATTAGGGAGCTAAACCTGTTTCCTGCTCCTAGCTCCATGCCTCCACCTGTGACTGGGATGGGTCAATTTCACATATACACATACATACACACACGCGTGTGCGCACACACACACACACACACACACACACAGCCCACAGACTGCACATGAATAGGACCATCCCACCAGGAGTCAGAACGGGGACTTAGGATCTCAGTGTTCAGCGGCTCACCCTCTGACTAGAGGAGCACATCCTCTCCCCAGCAACTGCTACTGCTGCTCTGGTCCATTGTCATCACCCAGTCCCCTCAGCAAAGGTCACACAGAGAGCTCCTAAGGGTGTGTGTGGGAGAAGTGGCAAAGACTCCCCATGACTAGCACCTGATGCCTCTGTGAGCTGAAGGTGGGAAACTGAGTCACAAGGTGTGGTGGGATATCAGGCTTGGAGTAAGCTAGAAAAGCAGAAGTTCCAGTTTTTGGAGAAGACACTTGAGCCTTCAGTGGATTCTAGGCATTAGTAACATGGGACACATGAAAAGACCTAGAGGAGCTGCAGCTCCATGAGGTGAATAGAAAAGGTTACGACTCTCTCTGGTGGATTCCAGCAGGCTTCAGGGAAGGCCAAAAGAAGGAAAGACATACCAATTCACAGAAGAGAGAGAAATAACCAGAAGGCCCTTGGAGCAGCAAGAGGCCAAAGAACGTTAGGATGAGGATAGGAGAAAGGGCTGGCTATTATTGAGGGACCCCTGAGCCTCTAAGCCAAAGCATGTGGCTTCCTTCAACAGACATTCCTAAAAAGAGAAAGCTGGATGATACAGGTAACTAGTTAGAACCACCACTCTGAGTTAGAAGGTTGTTTTGCAAACACAGGACTTCAGAACCAAGAAAACAGTGAAGCTACTTGAATATGTTTAAGTATGTAGTAAGATAAGGCTATTTCAGATAGCTCTCCTCCTACCCATCCCCACTAATGCTAGCACAGCACAAGTCTCATTGCTTCATTTCTGGGAGTTGTGCAACAACAGTCTCCTCTCTGGTCTTTCTGCTGACACCTTCTTCCTGCTCAATCTTCCTCACCCACTCTAACCAACAGGGTCATCTGATCACATCACTCGACTTTCAGCCCTTCAACTAATCTCAGTTAAACTTTCGACACAACATCCATCCATCCACTTCCACAATATTTGTCCCGTACCTTAAAGCCTACTTTCTCTCCTATCCAAGTTGACATACATTTACACACAGAGATACCAGCATGCTTTATGCTTCAACAATTACAGATTACTTTTAGTTCCCCAAAAAGCCAAGCTCTTTTATCCTTTCATGCTTTTGATCATCCTCTTCCTTTTGCCTAAAATACTCTTCCCTCATTTGTCTGACAAATGTTCCCCATAAGAGAGAATTCAAAAGTTCTATGGCCCTCTTAAAACCCCAGTGACTTTATTTTTGCAAAAATAGAAAAATCCATATTAAAATTCATACAAAACCCTAACAGACCCCAAGTAGTAGCTAAAATAATCTTGAAAAAGAACAAAGTTGGAAGTCTCACTTCCTGACTTCAAAGCTACAGTAATCCATTTAGGACTGGCATGAAGACAGATATATAGACCAATGTAATAAACCAGAAAGTCCCAAAATAAACCCTTGTACACATGTTGGTATAACTTTTATCAAAGGCACCAAGACCATTCATTTGGGGAAAAAACACATCTTTTCAGCAAATAATGTTGGAAAAACTGTATCCACATGGAAAACAATGAAGTTGGACCCTTACCTTACACTATATTAAAAAATTAACTCAAGATACATCAAAGATCAAAATGTAGCAGCTATAAATTTTATAAAACTCTTAGAAGAAAACAGGGTTAAAGCTTCATGTCATTGAAATTGGCGACGATTTCTTAGATTTGACACCAAAAGCTCAGGGAACAAAAGTAAAAATAGAAACACAACTCCACTGAAATTATAAACTTCTGTGACTCAAAGAACAAAATCAACAGAATGAAAAAGTAATCACAGTGAGAAAAAAATGAAAATCATACTTAGGAACATCAAAAAGTTCATAGAAAACAAATTAAAGTACAGGTTTATTTTGGTGCAAATTTTTTTTTAAATTCATGCATTTGTTTATAATGTAAGTCTTCCATGCACCTTTTTTAATGCTTATTTGTTTTTTCCAGGAGCAAGATAGACAAAGAGAGACAGAGAAAGACATTATTCCCAAGCCTCTTTTTCTTTAAATATTGTAATTTTTGATTTCCATATAATTATTACACATCTTTGTAGGTTACAGAATGGTCTTTAAAGGCATGTACACAGTGTGTAATAAACAAATTGAGGATGTAAACATAGTCACCACTCTCAACGTTCAAAATTATGAACATTCAAAACTCACTCCAATGTTTATTCTTCAAGTGGGTTTTGAATTGTCTATGACACTCTTTACTCTGAGGTACAGTTCTAAAGAAAAACATATTGATTAAAAAATCAAGCAACAGATTATGTCATGAATTTTAAAAAGATCATCTTAACATTGACAATGAAAGAAGAATCTGTAATTTCCATGTAGAAAACTGTAGGAGATAAGAGTTTATAACCTGAAAAAAATCTGTGGGTATCAATCATGGGTTCAGTTAGAGACAGGTAAAATTGTACATAGAAATAGTTCATTAGGAAGAGCTAGAAAACAGTACTTTTACTTTCACACTAAGTTCTTATAAAACTCTGGTCTTACTGTACTGTGCATAAAGAAATAGGTCTTCTATTTGTCACTCTAGTTTTCCTGGTATAGTAGACCCTTAAGCATTTCCTGAAGAGCTGGTTTCATTTTGAATTCTTTCAGGATTTGTTTACCTGGAAATGATTTTGTTTCTCTTTCCCATTTGAAGGATACTGTTGCTGGGTATATTACTTTTGGCTGAAATTGCTTTTCTTTCAGAGTCTTAAATATATCTTCCCCTTCTTTCCTTGCCTGCATTGTTTCCATTGAGAGATTGAATGTTAGTCTAATAGAGTAAACTTTGTAAGTAACTTGGCATTTTTCTCTTGCCATTTTTAGAATTTTCTCTTTGTCTTTGATTTTTAGTAATTTGACTGTGATACACCTTGGAGAGGATCTTCTTATGTCATACCTACATGGCCTCCTTTGTATCTCCTGGACTTGGCTGTCCACATGCCCCTCTAAATTTGGAAAGTTTTCAGTTACTATCTTATAAAAAGATGTTTTCTATGCCTTTACCTGTTTCTTTGCCTCTGGAATACCTATTACATGGATATTTGGCCATTTAACTATGTCCAAGAGTTCTCATTTATTGCACTCATTTTTAAGGTTTACTCTATTATTTTAGTTTCTTGGACTAAATCAGCGATTTTGTCTTCAAGGGCAGAGATTTTTTATTCTGCCCTGTCTGATCTGTTGATGATACTTTCAAAGGAACTTTTGATTTCCTGCAATGTATTCTTTACCTCCAAAGTTCTGTTTGATTCTTTTTCAATATGTCTATCTCCTTATGGAGTTCCTCTGTCATGTCATGGAATTATTTTTCATCTCCTGCAATTGGCTCTCTGTTTTTTCTTGCATATCGTGAGTACTGTTACAATGACTATTCTGAATTCTTTTTCTGACATTCCTGCGATCTCTGGTGTTTTATCTATAGTTGGTGAGGAGTGATAATCCTTTGAAGAAGTATTTCCTGATTTCCTCCCCATTTCTTCAGGCTCTGCTTTGATTTTTAGTTATCTGGTGGTATACTCTCTTCTTTCTACTTCTTTGGAGTATGTTTCTATAGCTGTGTGCTCCTGCACTTGTCTATGATATGAGTAAGATCTGTGCCAATTTCCCACCTCTACTGTAGTAGGAGTGTGGAGTCTATAGTAGGAGCTTAGAGTTTAGACATTCAGGGGGAAACTTCTCTCCTTTTATTGTCAAGGGAGTTATGGAGAAAGAATTCCTCCAGAGACTCCTATTTTCAGGTATTTGGTTCTTGAATGCCCAAACTTAACTGCTCCAAATATGGAGAAAGCTAACACTGACCATAGAAATTAAGGTGGTAAATTGCACTGACAATAGAAATTAAGGCGGTGAGTTGCACTGACAATAGAAAGTAAGGCGGTGAGTTGCACTGACAATAGAAAGTAAGGCGGTGAGTTGCACTGACAATAGAAAGTAAGGCGGTGAGTTGCACTGACAATAGAAAGTAAGGCGGTGAGTTGCACTGACAATAGAAAGTAAGGCGGTAAGCCAATGCTCACCATGGGCTTGCACACCATGTGGGCCAGAGGGCCCCTCCTGCCCCATAGCAGGCTGGACTTTTGTGCTGATGAGCTTAAGCTGAGTGGCTGGGCTTGGGCCTGCCTGTTGGTCCCTCTGCTTGTTGCTCCTTCTTTCTCTGGGCTCTAATAGAGCCCTGTTATCATGACCCACCCCAGCCTCAACATGGCACATGCAGGTCCAAGATACTCCAGCGGTCTCTGATGCAAGCCCAGAACCTTCTCAGGTGGTTCGGCCTCACAGGGGATTGCACCTTACCACTGTGCCACCATCTGGCCCTTGTATGTGAACATTTTGAAGGACCCTTCCTATATCTAAAAAGGGATTAATATCCAGATTTTATGTATTTACAAACAAAAAAAATCTTAGAACTCCACAGTAATAAAACAAACAACTCAATTTAAAAAATGGGCAAAACAGGAGCCAGAGAGTGACATAGCATTAAAGTGCTGGACTCACACATGGCTGATTACAGCTTAAGTGCCAGACCCAGCGACTTGAAACTCACACTAGATGTATGTCCATGTGTGCCCAAAATCCTGAGAGGAGAATGGAGAAGAAGGGGTTGCAGTGTGATCATTCCCCCCTAGAGGGTGATTTCTTGCTTTCTATCACTCTGTCTCTATGGCAAGTACATGTGCTCTATAGCAAAATCTCTCATAAAATGGGGGAAGACAAAACAGCTGTGTTAGCACTCACTGGTAGATACTGCTACTTAGCAGGCTAAGGCCACACAAGTCTAGACTCAACTCCCCACTTACCCTAGAAGCTCAACATGATAACGTGCGCCTGTAATCCCGGCTATTTGAGAGGTGAAGCAAGAAGATTATGACACAGCAAGATGCTGTCTAAAAACACTACACTACACACACACACACAAAAAAAAAACACAATTTTTATAAAGAAGCAAAGGACTTGAGGACATTTGTTCAAAGATATACAGTCAATGAGCACATGAAAAGAAGCTCAATATCACTAGTCATTAAGGGAATGAACATCAATACCATAATACCATATCACCTCACATCAACTAGGATGGGTCCTATCAAAAAAACAGAAAAAAATAAATGTTGGAGATGAAGTGGAACTACTGGAATCCTTATGCACTGTTGGTGGGAAGGAAAATTATGCAGCTACTATGAAAATAGAATGTCAGCTCCTCAAAAGATTTAACATATAACTACCATATGACACAGCGGTTCCACTTCTGAGTATGAACCAAAAAGAATTGAAAGCAGAGACTCAAATAGAATTTGGACAACAATGTTCAGAGCTGTATTGGCCATGATAGCCAACGGTGGCTGCAAACCAAGTGTCCATCCACAGATGAATGGATAAAGAAAATTTGGTGTATACATGCAATGGAACATTAATCATCACCTTGAAAAGAAAGGCAATTATGAAACATGCTACAATGTCGGTAAACAACGAGGTCATTACGCCAAGTGAAATAAGGAGTCACAAAAGGACAAGTAATATATGATTCCATATATATAAACAGGGCCTAGAGTAGCCAAATTCATAGACACAAAAAGTACAGAAGCTATCAGAGGTTGTGGGAAGGTGGAAATGAAGAGCTATGCTATTGTTTTAACAGGTACAGGGAACAGTTTTAGTTTTGCAAGATGGAAAGAGGGCTGGAGACAGATGGTGGTGATTGATGCACAATAATGTAAATACACTTAGTGTCACTGACCTGTACATTTAAAATACTTAATATTATAACATTTATGTTATATGGACTTTACCACTTTTTTTTTGGAGAGGTTTTTCACTATAGGGTGTGTGCGCTCGCCAGACAGACAGAGAGAGACAGAGAGATAGAAAGCGAGAAATCACCCCCCCAGGGGTGATGGCCATGCTACAATCCCTTATCCTCCATTCTCCTCTCGGGATCTTGGGCATGGACACACACGCGCCCGGCATGAGTTTTAAGCCACCGGGTCCGGGACTTGAACCACGTCGACTACATGGGAGTCCAGGGACATAGCCATTACACTAACTGGTGGTCCCTTTACCACTATTTTAAAATTAATAATAATAATATGGTGTCGGTGAGGTACAACAGTGAATTTTGAATTATGGTGTGGGTGAGGTACAACAGTGAATATGGTGACATGGGAGTCCAGGGACATAGCCATTACACTAACTGCTGGTCCCTTTACCACTATTTTAAAATTAATAATAGTAATAATATGGTGTTGGTGAGGTACAACAGTGAATAATATGGTGTTGGTGAGGTACAAGAGTGATTATAGAATCCTACAATCAAATTTTGGTTTTAAGTTAACAGGAATGGTAGCCAAGTTATTTTTTAGTAGTATTAAAGTTAAAATCTAATTCATATCACATTCTGAATATAGCTTAATTTTAAGTAAGAGAAATGATCTCACATTAAAAAATTGGAGAGTAAATAAGCATAATTTGTCACATTTCTAGATTAATGGGATAATATGTATCACATCACTAGATGCAAAAAATATTTGTGTAAAATTCAATAAAAATGCATGATTTGAAAAGAAAAGATCTACCACAGTAAAGTTCCCCATGAATCCTCCAGACTCCTTTCTTTGGGTATCAAAATATCCAAATCTTCTTTCAATGTGGTACCTGTGACATTGTAATTAGAATAATCGGCTTACATATCTGTCTCCTATACTTTACAAAGGTATCCTTAAAATCCTTGTTGCCCAAGCACCTAGCATTGTTGCTCCAGCACCTAGTATGGTGCCTGATGAAATAAGGTTGGCTGGCTGGATGAATGGATTAAAGAAAAAAACACGAAGTGTGAGATCTGAACTCATGAGTCTCAAGGGAGATTTCTCACAGGTTTCACATAGTAAGTCACCTTGAAAGCTAAATGAACACCAAGGTTGCCTGAGGCTTTGAGTGGGGTACCAGGCAGGACACTTTCTCAGGACCATGAGAGAACCACATGTGAGATGGAAGCTTCACTGTAGCACAGAGACTCCTCCTGCAATGTCCCATGCCAGGAATCCATGGAGAGGTTGTAGGAGCCAAGAGCAAAAGGAAGAGGGGCAAAGGAGGCAGGCTAAGGCTGAAGAAAGACAACTTTTGGGTGGCCCATCCTCAAGAGCAACATTCAGGGAAGAACCTTTATGATCCACATGGGGCAATCAATCAAGGGCAGGGATCAGCACATCTTCTCTCTAAAAGGCTAAGAGCAAACATCGTGGGGTTTGAGAGCCACATAGTCTCTGTCACAACAACTCAACTTTGCCAATGTAGTACAAAGGCAGCCATAGACTGTTTGAATCAGTGTGGCTGTGTTACAGTAAAGCTTTATTTACAAAAATAGGCAGTGGTCCCAATTTGGCCCATGGACAACAGTTTGTAGACTCCCTTACTACCCAAAATATGGTACATGGACCAGTAGCACCAACATTTTTGGGGAGCTTGTTAACTGGCATAATCTTGGACACCATCCCAGACCTACTGAATCAAAACCTCATTTTACAAGATGCCCAGTAGGGTTTGAGGACAGCTGCTCCCCATGAAGTTTGTGATCACCTGCAGCATGAGCACCGGGTTACGAGAGGCCCATGGGAGTTTCACTTAGAGCTATCTTTGTACACCTGATCTGGGCAAGGAGGGTGATTCTTCCTTGATGCTGCCATAGAACTGGGTTCTCTACATAGTTAGAGAGTACCTTGATGAGGGCACCAAGCAAGAGGGTAGAGGAGAGTCTGCTCAGGTAACAAGGTCTACAGAAGTTAGAGAAGTAGTGAACACCAGAGTCAAATTCTACTCTCAAATTCTTTTCCCTGAGCCCTTTCTCTCTCTCTCTCTCTCTCTCTCTCTCTCTCTCTCTCTCTCTCTCTGTTTCTCTCCTCTTTTTTTTTTTTTTAAGAATTTCATATCCCAGTTTTGAAAGCTCAGAATTAGAGAATCTCAAAGCCTCACCAACCTCCACAAGGAACATAGCAAAGGAAAAAGCTACACAAGTCCCACTGAGCTGCTGCGGCTGTCCAGAAATCCTAGGCCTGCCGTGACGGTTTAGATTATCTGACAGAGGCCTGTAAGAGTAAGTAGAAACAGACAGCCAAGCAGTTTTTTTGTTTTTGCCTTTTCACAGTTTCTAATTTGCCATATATGAAAAGGGTAGCAGGGTCCAGGTGGGCTTTGTTCATCTCGCTAGAAAGTGTGTCTGTGTTGAGCCAAGGGAAGGGGTGACAATGATGATTAGGAGATGCCGCAGTGGAGGCAGCCTGAACCCAGGTTCCCCACCTACCTGGACAGCAAAATGAGCTCACTTTTTACTTTTTCTTTGGAAAAGAAAAGAGACCAGGAGGACTTGCCCAGCCTCAGTGTATCCCAAGGGGATGGGACAAATAGGGCTAGGTTAGAGTGTTCAGAGAGGAGTCATTCCTCTCACTGTCCAGGATTCTTCTGTCAGTAGAATGAACCTTACTATCTTTGATTGTCAGGGCAAGCAGGCCCTAGGAGGGTGCTGCTTCTACCCTTCCATCTTCCACTTGATGGACAAGGAACTGAGCTGCAGGGCATGGAGCCTCAGGAGGTGCCCACAATTCCCCTCTCTCCCAGTAGTTAGACAGGCCTCACTCAGTGCTTGGGAAGTTTCTCTCTCCTGTTTGGAACCCCTTCCTCACCCCTCTAACCTCACACAACAGTGCTGCTGCTTCTCCTCCTCCTCTTCCTCCTCTTTCTCTCCTCTTTTTTTTTTTTAAGAGAGATTTTTGCTATAGGTGTGTGTACTTTCTGGAGAGACACAGAGAGACAGAAAGTGAGAAATCACCCCCCAGGTGAGATCCTGTTGGGGATGCTTGTCTTTTCCTTTATTTATTTCTCTCTCTCTGTCTCTCCTGAACTCTCATAAAAGAAATAAACTTTAAAAAGAATTTGAGGGGACCAGAAATAATAGAATGCAACTGACTCACATAGGAAGGTCCTGGGTCTGCATCCTGTTTCCCTGTACACACCAGGCATGTGTACAAGCTCATGACCCAGGCTGGCTGAGGCTGGGGGTGGACTGTGGCTTCAAAACACTGTTGGGAGTGGCTGTCCTTTCTCTCCCTCTTTGTCTCTCTCACACTCTTTTTTTTCTCTCTCTCCCCTATAGAGGAAATAAATAAATAAACTTTTTGTAAAATTTCTGCATTTTCTACCATCATAAAGGTAAGGGGCATGAAGCAGTTAGCCACTTTCAAGTACAATTTTGTGCTCTGTTCCAGGTAGCCTTTCATTTCTGGAGACAACTACATTGAGGAGTGATACTGGTTCCCAGTGGGTAGGGTCCAGGACAATACTAAACATCTTCCAGTGTACAGGACAGGCCCCACCACAAAGAGTTATCCAACCTAAAGTGTTAATAGTGCCAGGTTGAAAAACCTGTTCTAGAACAAACATCCCTATTTCATTAACCAGTCTAAGCAAAATTCTCAGTGTTTGTGAACCTCATGTATATCACCAACACAGTCAGAAAAGTGTCAGGTGTCAGTCTGAGGGCCTTGACCAGGGCAGCACTGGTCCAGTCCTGGGCCAGCAACTCAAGGTTCATAGTAACCAGGCTCTGGAAGAATGACTGCCAATAACCATATCCCCTAGAGAACACATCATCACCCAATACCAGTTCATCGATTTGTAATGAGAGCCACCTGGCACAAGCTCTGGAATAGGTTCTCCTCTAGATACTTTTATCCTAGGGATTATGTTGGCAAGGACAGAAATATGACTAGGGAGCTATATATTTTCCTTCCTTTTCTTTTCTTTTTTTTGGAGAGATTTTTGCTATAGAGTGCATATGCTCACCAGAAAGACAGAAAGAAGCAGAGACAGAAAGAAACAAATCACCCAGAAAGACAGAAAGAGGCAGAGACAGAAAGAAACAAATCACTCCCCCAGGGGGGGGATGACCACGCCACAATCCCTTCTCCTTCATTCTCCTCTTGGGATCTTGGGCACGCATACACATGCACCTGGCCTAAGTTTAAGCCACCAGGTCTGGAACCCGAACTGTGGTTGACTACATGGGAGTCCAGTGACATAGCCACAACAGCAACTACTGGGAGCTATATATTTTCAAAGCCAAGTCCCTCTTCCCATGAAAACATTGGACTAACTCCACACCATTCTAGAGAACATGATTTCTAGAGAACACTCTAGGTTCAGTCAACAGGGTCACAGTATACTCCTTTTGACAGACCCACCAATTCTTAGAAATCTTACTTTCCAACAGCTTTCTTTATCCATGACCCAAAGCTTCCTCATTTAATTACTGACAAACTGCAGCACAACTGAAAGGAGATAGCCCCTTTCCATCGCTCATATCTTGTCTTCCTGACTGGATGCTGAATTCTTGATGAAGATGACAAGAACAAATAAACAAACAAAAGACCCTGTCTGTGAGCATTCTCTCTTAAGATTGAATGAATAATTGCATTACAATATGTTATTTTCACTCTCTACTATTTTCGAGGTAATCTCATTCCAACTGTTGCAAATGCATAGTCTCTGGAGCCGAGTCCACCCATCTGTGCTGAGTATAATCACAGAGTGCAAAGTGTGAAGTGAAATGTGCTCAGTGACAGTACGTCACATCTTATATTTCAGTAGCCACAATAGGTGTCCCCTGGAATGTAGCCTCCACTGAAGTGACTATCTCCTACACAGTGCTCCCAGGACGATAATCTCATTAATGCTTTAACTACCTGAGTACAGGTGCACGTCAGGAACAGAGAAGTATCTGGTAAGAACAACTCATCCCTGATGACATTGGTTTCAGCCAGTAGAGAGGTCTTAAGACTTGGTGGGCTCCAGTTGACTTCTCAGTCTCTGAAAGAAAGAAAAAATATTTCACAAAAGCCATTACATATCAGGAAAATCATGTCATATCTTACACCTAGGGTCATTATGACCCCAATATAGAATGTCTTTACCAGTAAAATGGAGATAGGACCACACCTCAAATCCGTTGTGGAGCCAAAGCAGCTGAGATAAGTATAAAGACAAGAATGAGTGCATACATGTGCAACAGGGCACTGCCCAGTTACTCAGGAGCTCTGTGACAGATTTCACAGATGGATTTCATGATCCCCTTGGTGGTGTGTGTCCAGATCCTTGGAGAAGGAGCATTCCCTGAGAGAAGAAAGCCCACTGCCAGAATTTCATCTGAAATTTGGGCTAGACAGCCAGAAAAGCTGAATTTCCAAATTCATAGCAGAAAGGAAGCAAGAGGCAAAAGATCAAAGACACATGCTTCCTCTTCCCTCCCATCAGGCAAAACCCATAAAATAGCTAGAGTGGGATGTTTCGGTCTGGCCGCCCATCAGTGAAGTTCACAGGCCAGCCTCTCTGACAGGAAGGGAGGGAATTCGGTTCCCAGACAGCAATGCCCAGATGGGCCATGAATTGAAGTCCCACACAGCTCTGTGTGGGCACTAAAAACCTGGAAATGCTGATGTGTGCATTCCCCTAGACAGTCCCGGCCAAGCAGACGTGTCAAGGCCTTTTCTTACTCCAGCTGAAGAAGTGCCTTTCTGTGGCCAGCTTCCTTTACAAGCGTGTGTGAAGAATGAAATCTGTCATGGAGTTCCTGGAGCACTGAGCAATGTCCTGTTTCACATGTACACACTCATCCTTGTCTTTATAGATACTTATCTCAGTTGCTCCTGCCCCACAGAGGATTTGTGGCCCCTTCCTATCTCCATTACATGGGTCAAGAAATTAAGGGCAAAAACTGTCCTCACAGCCTACTGGTTAAGTGAGCCAAATCTCTTATATTTGAATATGGCTGACCATAGTTTGAATCCTGACCTTGGCAACTTGATATACACACTGGATGTCTGTGCATATATGCCCCAAACCCAACACAATGGAAAAATGGAGGAGAAGGGATTGCAGCAGGACCACGCCTCATGGGGGTGTTTGAGGAAGTGTATCTTCCTTCTGCTGCTCACTCTGTCTCTCTCTGGCAAGTGTACGCACCATCTAACAATGTGGGGGGGGGAAGAAAAAGAAAAAAAAAAAAGGAAAAGGAAAAAAAAGAAGTTAAGGGCAAGAAAGGAAAGGGAAGTTGAAGCACAGATCAGTAGTTCTTCACAGACTTAAGTACCAGAGTGCAGAAGCCGATCACTGAAGCCTGTTGATCTGCTCTACACTCAAGAAAATCATCAACACCAAGGCAATCACAAGAGTTTAAGGCGCAAAGACTTGAATGGAAAAACAACCCTGACACCACAGGCTAGGGGAGAATACACGTGGCCCTGAGAAATGACTGTGCAGAGAGAAAGCCTATTTTCTCTCTGGGACTGACAGGACCCTAAGAATGTCATATCCAGCATGTTTCCGCCAGCTGCTTGGCTTCCTTTGATCCCCGATCTTCCCCTCCAACCTATCATAGGAAATCACTTTGGGGGATATACCCCAGACCTTGTGGTCTCTTGGAAAGGCTTCACCTCTTGAGACCTTGGCTGTGAACTCTTTAAGGGAAGAAACCAATTCTTAATTCTTCCTTTATTCTCTGAGCCTCTGGCAGAAAGTGCACAGAACTAATGTGCGGTGACTGCTGGATGAAGGACTTGGAAACCCTGCACTCCAGTCAAAACCTTCTATCTGTTCCCACACCTGCAAACAAAGGGCTCCCCAGTCTCCCTGAGAATTCTCGTTTCTGAGCCTCGTTATGCTCATCTAGGTTATCAGCCTCATCTTTTCTCTACTCAGCCTGGCTACTACAACTATACCACAGTACACTCTCACCTCCTGCCCCCACACCAAACCACGCCAGCCCACACCTGCTTGCTCTCCTGCCACAGGTTAAGTACTTCCGAAAAGAAAAATCTCATTCATCATTGCAGCATTAGAAATGTTTGGTTTAGAGACTATATATACATATCCCTGACATGTCACTTTCTCACTTCTCCTTCCCTAGGGAAAACGTACCAAACTTCTACCCCCTTTTCATGCACAGTTCTTCATCCTTATCTCTCTCAGTCTTTCTAGCTTCCCAGAGAAAACAGAGGCCATTCCACATAAAGCCCAATTTTGCCCTCTTTCACCTCATTCTGAACTTCTTCCCTTCTGTTTTTAAGGAGTTTGATCAAAAACTGTACTTTTGATCAAAGCCTTTCCTTCTTCCTATAGGACATGATTCCATCAATGATTGATCTTTCTCTCACTTTCCTTTATTTAAAATTTATTTCTTCCATAG
>NW_006159809.1:2657428-2665193 GCF_000334495.1 Tupaia belangeri chinensis | reverse complement strand
GGGAAAGAGAGAAAGAGAGAGAGGGAGCACTCCCAACAGGATCTTGACACCACTATCCAACCCCTGATTATCTCAGCCAGCCCCAGTGTACTGAGGGAGGTCTCCAGACTTGAATTGGGAACCTTGTCACGTGGGGTTGCCTTGCAGAGCATCGCATTTGACCTCTGCACTACTATCTGGCTCTGACTTTCTTTCTCTATATATATATATATATATATAAAATAGAGATTATATATGCATAATTCTTGCTCTCAAACCTTTGCTCAGTCTCTTTTTCACCACCTTCTTCCCCCATGCAAGTATACACATGTTTATGTACACACATACATGTCTGAATATACACATGTATATGAGATCTTTAAAAAGTTGGGAACCAGCAGTTAGCGTAATGGCTATGTCGCTGATCTCTCTAAATAGGTAGATGAATAGATGGATAGACAATATGTATGTAGATATATATATGTAGGTGTATATATATATATATATATATATAAAATAGAGATTATATATGCATAATTCTTGCTCTCAAACCTTTGCTCAGTCTCTTTTTCATCACCTTCTTCCCCCATACAAGTATACACATGTTTATGTACACACATACATGTCTGAATATACACATGTATATGAGATCTTTAAAAAGTTAATGAAAACACATGTTTTGAAAATAACTGAATTAATTTCGAAACTGTATTGCATCAAAATATTCTCATACATTAATTCAATTTCTCCACAGATTTAAGTTTCCTCATATGTATGTATGTATGTATGTATGTATATGTGTATCTATTTTTCTTTCTCAAACATTTATCATTATTTCCTAATCACTTTCTCTATCTATCTACTTTTCAATCTGCTGGCCTTATCTGATACTCATCTACTATAAACTTACTTAGTTGCCCCCACCCTTAATTTCTTGTTGGGGGCTAGCAGGTGGCACGGAGATTAAGGTAACTGGATCCCACATGGCCGGCTTTGTAGTTCAAGTCCTGGACCTACCTTGTAGCTTGAAAATCATGTAGGTGCATGTGTGAGTGTGTGTGAGTGTGTGTGTGTGTGTGTGTGTGTGTGTGTTCAAAATCCCAAGAGGAAAATGGAGAAGGAATTGTGGCCATCTCCCCAGGGGTTGATTTCTCACTTTGTCTCTCTCTCTGGCATGCTCCCTATAGAAAAACAAAAGCAAAAACAGAAACAAAAAATAAAAACAAAAAGACTTCTTGTTGGTTTAGCTTCCCTCATAGTTCCTTGTCATTATCCTCTCTTTCATACTTTCATAGCTGAACATCTTCACAGAAACTTATAAAAGCATAGAAAATGGTTATAGATACTGGAGACAGTGTGGAAAGAGGGTGGGAGAAGTAGAAGAGTGTCAGGGAAGAAATTAAGGAGAAAAATAGAGAAACAAAGTAGTTATGAGATACAGAAATGGACTGTTGTCTGTTTATGATAGTGTGCATAGAATCCTCAACTGGACTGGTACGAGATGTTGGGTAAATTCACTTTTCAAGCTAAGTGATATATCATTAGTGAATATTGATATTAAATATCAAAATAAATGTTTTTAAAAAGAAACTTGCACTTCCTTCTTCCCTTTCTCTATTATTCAATCTTGTGCCCACAAATTTCTGACATCCTATCCAGCTTGTCTAGCAAAGTATGATGGGTAAGGAGGTCAGGAAACAGGTCTATGCTTCTAACATCTGCTCCAGGCTAGAAACTATAAGCTCCCGGCTGCTGGGGAATTCAGTGCCACCCTTCTCCAACAGCAGTGGTTAGCACAGGGGCTGATACATAAGTGTTATAAAACATATCCAAGAGGAAATCAATATGTGTGGAGGTAAGATTGCCAGACACAGGTTTGGAAACAGAATGAGCAGTTTCTGAGCCATCAAAGACAATCCCATATAACTCCTGAAACCCCCTCCCTAAAAGTGCTGTGTCTTCATTTGAACAGAAGAGACTTATTGAACCAGATTAAAATATTGTCTGCCCTGAAACAAGACTCACAATGTGCTGTTGTAGGCCATGGAGTCCCAGCGCTGTTACAGTAGGGAGCTAACCCAAAGCTGGGCTCTTTACTAGGACTAGGCAGAGGTCAGTACTAAGGACGGCTCGCCACAAGTTTCTAACCTTAACACACTGTGATTCCTTTTAGCCTGGAGGTAGATGACCCTCCTAGGGCAGAATGTATTTGTCACAAGTCAACAAAAAGGTATTAGGGCCTATGTGAACCATTAGTTTGCAAAGCAATCTGAGAATGCCCTAAGGAGGGGCCACATTTTAGTCTCCTTTGTGCCAAATGCTTGACTCATAGTAAGTGCTTTCTCTGAATGAATGGATCCTGAGCAAACGTAGTCAGTTAGAGAGACGTGCAGTCCAGTTACCTGCAATGCGGACAGAATGAAGTGTAAGAGCCATGTAAAGGAAGTAGTGTAGGGGCGGATGGGAAAGAATAATTACTGTCAATAATGGGGTGGTAGTAGGGAGGACCACAAAGACTTCATAATGAGGTAACACTCAAACTGAATCTCAACATTAACACTATTAAGTATTAACCTACTAACTAATTATACTAACAACTCACAGTTATTAAGCCCTTTTTCTGCAACCTGGCAATTAGCTAAGTGTTTTATATGGACTATTTCATTTAAGCCTCTTAACAGTCCTGTGAAGAAGGTGCTACTATACTTATTTTTTAGACAGAGAATTTACTTTGCCCAGGATCACCCAGAAACAGAAATTGCTGAAGTTGGAATTTAAACTTAGTACGACAGCCCAACTCCAGTACTCTGAACCTCGAAACTAGACTTTCTCAGATTTGGGAAAAGCAATGAAGACAGATGAAAGATTTTTTAAAGTACATGGTACATCTGGAGCTAAGGGAGAGGCAGAAGAACTCAACAGAAGTTGAAAATGAAAAGGTGAGGTTAAAATTGCATTTTGGAGGATCTTTAGTGCTTTACAGAGGTTTAACTTTACTTCATGGACAAAAAGTAATATTGATAGGCGAGTTGAATATTCAGCTCTGCTTTCTAGAAAGAAAATGCTGACAGAAGTGTGGCGAGCCTGTCGGAGAAGCCAGAGATGGTCTGAAAGACTCACTAGGGCCTAACTCAGTAGTGCAGGTAAAGGAAGCTGAGCACCAGAAATCAAGGGGGTAAAGCAATTGAAGAAGCCAGCTCAGTAACCCAACATAACAGGTACAGATGGACAACCACTCCACAAATGCCTGCTCTTTCTAACCAAAGGGCCAGGGAAGGGGCTGTCTAGCAAGAATGAAAACTCTTAGACAATAATCATTCTACTACAGCCAAACTCCATAATGAACAAAACAAAACAAAGACTATGGCTTCACCCACACCCACACCATCAAATCCTGAGTGAAAAGCCTAGATTTTTACCCTTAAAAGACCATAATGAGAGACCTTTGGGGCATGGCGGAGGGAGAGGTAAACCAAGTTTTCATTTTCAAGATGGAAAGTCCTTCAGACTCACCTGTGATTTTACCTGGCACTCCCTAGGCCTGTGTGGATCTACCCTCACGCCATACAAACAGTTCACAACAACAACCTATGAGTGCCACACTTAGGAAAAAAATGAAGGAAGACAAGGTCTTCATTTAATTCCCATTACAGTATGGTAAAACATCTTAAGGAATGAAGAAAGCGGTCAGATCTTTTCAGAGAAATCAGCATCATCAATGGAAAAAAAATTGTTTGGAATTTTAAGGACGTTTCAAACACAGAGACCGTGCATTTGAAGAAAACGCACATTTAAAACATGCCTCCTAGAATATCAGTGCATGCAAATCTAAATCACTTGATACAGATGCTCTCTAAAAGAATTTCTTGAAGGAGAGTTATCCTAAACGAGCAGTGGATAAAGAACCAAAATTGGCGAAGCAGGTTCAGTAGAAAGAAGGTCTTCTTCAGAGGCTAAAGCTAGTCGAAATGTAGAGATCGAAGAATGACCCATCTCAGTTCCAGTTGTTAATAAGGAAGTGGAGAAGCTGTAGCCAGGTGTTGTTTTATGAGCTGCAGTCAGCTATGTCTGAGAGAACAAGAAACTAAGACTTACTCAACGGATAGACCATTATGGGTTAGATGATAAATTGCTACACTATAAAGAAGTGAAGAAGAATTTCTAAGTGTCTAATTCATCATTTTTTTCTCCAGAATATCTTTGAGAATGACAACTTGATTAAAAGATACACATTTTAGAGGGAAGATACCCCTTAGGGCTTAAAGGAAGGTAACCTGATCAACATGATTTTAGGGTACACTTATATAAACTAAATTCTAATAGAAACAATATTTTGGATAGATTTGCCCCCCCAAAAAACTTGAAATTTAAAAAAATGTAATAAACATTTAATTAGGTTTGAAAAGTAATTGGGACAATTCTGGAAACCAGTTTTAATATATTGCTTTGCTTTTCACAATGAAAAGTTTTATTTTAAATGTTAAAAAAATTGTCCAATCTGGTGAATGTCTAAACCTAAACTAGTCTAAAAATGCTTGCCTCTCTTAAGTTTATGAACTGTGTTTCCATCCATTTGTCATGTATTTCCACCTGATGATCTAGCGGGTAATTAATAATATCTGAAATTTAAAAAAAAAAAAAAAGAGAGAGAGAGAGAACCTAACAAGAAACTCCAATATCCCTGGTAGAATAATGTCAGAGAAGGCCAGGTTGGGAGATGGGCAGAGAGCAGGAAATGAGCCGCCCTCCCTGGCAGTATTAGTAGAGACCACATAGGAAGTTTAGACCCCCATTTGCACTCAGAAATAATAACTAGGTGGCCCTCCCCCTCCCTGCTGGGGTTTGAGAAGAAAGAGTCTTAGTGGAGGGTTAAGACTCATCATCACTAGAGATCAGAAGCCCTACACAGGAGACCATGTGGGATCCAGAACTCCTGTCAGTGAGCAGCAGTAATCAGGAGCCAATCAACAGATGCCAACACACAGTAGCATAGATAGCAGGATTATCTGATAAATACGTTTAAACAGCCATGATAAAGTTATTCAATGAGCAATTATGAACAAACTTGAAGTAACTAAAAAAAAAAAAATGAAAGCCTCAGCAAAAAAAAAAATAAATAAAAGATATAAAGAAAAAAATGAAAAATTTAAATTAAGAAATGCAATAACCAAAATAAAAAGCACTGCAGATGGACTCAACAGCAAAAGGACAGAACAGAGGGAATCATCTCTCATCTGAAAGACAGAACAGCAGAAGTTCAGGGTAAGCCTCACACCTGACATAGAAATTAGTGTAAACACTTTGATCCATAAAATGGACCACAAACTTAAATGTGAAATATAAACCTATGAAACTTTTAGACAAAAAAAGGGGAAAATCTTCAGGGATCTAGGGCTAAGCAAATATTGGTTGCAGTGATAAAAACAGAAATATCAACTGTAAGTGACAGAAAAGCTGAGATTTGAAGACTGCAGCAACAGACGGTAAAGGAAGGATATAAAGAGCTTCTCAAGTTGGCAGGACTTTAAAAAGATAAAATTAGCTGAAGTAAGGGCCCATAGGATGGGACTATCAAGCGATCCAGGCACTGGAGAGAGTAAGCAGCAGATAGGTGAAGGGTCAACGGTAGGAGGCAGTGTTGCCAGAACCCAGGAGCCAGGGTCACCAGGAAGAATTTGGAACCATGGAAGACTCAAACAGTAAAAGCAGGAGCCAGGGAGATGATGCAGCCAACTGCTAAAGGAGATAACTGAGAAGAGAGGATAATATACTCTGGTTCCCTCTTTTCTACCTACCAACCTCCCACTGGTACATTTGGCCAAATCTTGCAGGAAGTCAGAAAACCATAAGCCAGAAACAGCCACAGGTCAGCCCCTGCTTCCCAGGGCAGAGCAGGGATCAGGCCCAGGTCTGGTACACTCACAAGAGTTGATGAGGATGCGGAGAATACATAAAATGCCTGCCACATAGTAGGCACTCAATAAATGGTCCTTACAAATTTTATGTGTCAAAATGAACTGACGGCATTTAGGGCTCCACTTTCTCATCATTTTGTATCAGAATAGATAGAAACAAAAGCTGGGGCTCATGCCACACGGACTTTGCCAAGAGTGCTTATTTTTTCCAAATGAGCAGCATATCTGTGAGATGTGAAAACAGCCCTGTCCTAAAGTTTCAGTGTATAAAGCAAATGTTGAGTTTCCACAGCTGCTGGCTTCAGCCTACCCAGAGGAATAGTTGTAGTGAAATATTAATCTCTGAGAAAGCCACACTAGGGTAAGATTGCACAGTAATTCAAGCAGCATGTGCAATATTTATTTAGTGTTTGGCCGGGGATGGTTTTAATTATGTGAAGTTTTCAAAATGAGAAGAAAGTGATTGAAGATGTTTGACTAAGTCAGCCATGGAGGCCCTGGATGCTCCCAGACCTCTCTCTAGTTTCGGTTTATTTCTGTAGTCCTCAAACCGTAAACACAAAGGCAGCTTCCTTGGAATTGGAGGATGGCACTGTCAGAACCAGGATGCAACTAGCAACCAAAACAGACAAGGCAGGAGATAACAGCACCAGCAATCCAAAGACCTCCAGTGTAGCGCAGGGGTCAGGTGTCCAACTGTGGACCCCTACAACCAGGGTAGGGACAGAGGGGTTAGAATCCAACGGAATGCTCTAAGCCTAGAAGGTATGACGGAAGATGCTGTCATCGAGGGCTCCACATAAGTGCAAGGTGCAGAGTGCACTATGCATACCTCACACTTCCTCAGAATCACTGGCAAGGCGTGGTGTTGAACCTAGGAGTGGGGAGAGGGCCAGGTTCCAACCCTGAGGATAACATAGGCCCCAGAGACTAGGCCTTGCACACAGAAGAGTTGAGTCGATTCCATAGGGTTTAAAAATCATCAAAACCAAAAAGCCATAAGGTGTTTCTTAGGCTGATGGAACGAATAGGGAATGTGGAAAGTTATCTTTAAAGACCAGCTTTTAGACCTTGGGTTGTGTCTATGAATGCGAAAGTCCTGGCATGAACCTGGGACAGGGGTTTCAGTCCCAGAAGGATCAGTAGGTATAAGAGCCCCAAATAGGTGACAAGAATTTGCAGAGTCAATGAAAAGGTAGAGCACACAGGTCGGAGACAGGTAACAAGGTTCTCATGCTGAGCCTTAGGTTGGCCCATTGGGATTGATGCCCTAATAGCTATGCCCACTACACAGGGCTCACTGACGCATTTATTGCCTCAAGTCAGATAAGCCAGGGACTAGTAGCCTGGGAGGAGTAAAGGAGGAAACCAGACTGTGCCAACCTGAAGAAGGAGTCAGAGCACTAAGCCTGGGGTTAGGGTTAGAGGGTAGGAGTCCTCCCCTGAGTTCCCAGAGATCATCCTACTGTAGCTCAACACATCCTACGTTCATCCTCTCAGCCCGTCCACTTCCTCTTTTCTCTCCAGTGCCCATAATACCTGGAGCCTCTCAATTACTCAGGCTTAATCCTAAATCCTACCTCTCCCTTGTCTGAAAATCCTCCCTCGTATCCTTTCTAAACCTCCCATTCCTACTCTCACTCTTATAACTCAGGAATTCTCCCTTTTCTTCACCCCACGTCCCCCAATCTTGTACAGTGGTGCCAGACTAGACATGCAAAAACAATGCACTAATCATGGCCCTCCTCGGTTACAAAATCATCTGTACCATCTGGAGTCAAACTCAAACACGGGCCTGAAATTCAAAGTTCCTCCTGAGTTCTTCCCAAGGTGTGTTTCTAACACAGCCCAATGTCCAGGCAATAGGAACC
>NW_006159809.1:2652036-2657251 GCF_000334495.1 Tupaia belangeri chinensis | reverse complement strand
GTTCTCCAGACTTATCCTCCTAGCCCACCTCTGAGTCTTGCTCTCTGTATCACTGCATTTCTGAGTTCCACCATCCTACAGGGTCCATGTGCCATCATCTCCTGGAAGACCTTCTCCAATCCTCACCTGCCTGTGTAACCGCTCCTCCTTCTGGACCCCCACCATGCTATGTGCCATGCTTTTGCATTGAGTCAAAGTATGTGCTTTTCCATTGGACTATAAGCTCCTGAAAAGAAGGGTTGTACATCTTCCTGATGAAGCAGGTGTAGGAGACCCAGGAACATTGACTTCAGCCAGTTGGTAAGGAATGTAAAGTTCACGGGATTAACTTTGGGAAGGAGGACTAAAGTCAAACTGTGACCTTGGAATAATAATTAAAGGCGTTTGGAGGTCATCATCAGAAGCATGAAAATGGATGAGGTGACCTGAAGAAAAAATATCAAATGAGAAGGGGAAAAGCCTATGGTTGGGACCATGTGGAATAACAGCCAGCAAGTGTCAGCAGGAGAACAAAGAAACTGTCATAGATTCTGGCAGGAAATGGTCGTATAGAACGGAAGACAGTTACCACATTAGTGCCATGCTAGGCACAAAAAGGATTCCATCCCTGCTGGTCAGCCGTGCCAACATGGACTTGAATGACTGTGACCCCATCCTGTGCAGCTTTTCCCTCTAGAACTGCAAATAGGGCAGGAGAGCTAGCAGACTTGTGGATCCTTAATTCAGGACATTAAAAAATGCAATTCATTCAGCACCCTGCCATTTGATTCCTAACCAGCATTCCTCAGGCAAAGGCCTCAGTCTATAACCAGTGGGCTTTCCAAGCTCAATAAACCGGAGGCATAGGCAAATGTGAGAAGTCACAGAAACCATGCCTAACCAAAGAACGTGCAAATGAGAACAAGCAGCATTCCTGGTCATCTGATTATTTTATGTGTTGGCTTCCAGTTCCAAAAGTGACTTCTATCTAAATCCATCATGAAGATTAAAACCAGTGCCTAAGTACAGAGAACCTAAAGAAGTCAGTGTGGGGAGAGAGCTTCAAAACCCCCAACTTCACAGAAGCCAGGGCAGCCCCCAGGGAGCTGAAGGAAAGGGATGTCCTCAATGGGGGACTGTGCCAACCTCCCAGGATGGCAACTCAGTGAATTAGGGAGGTGGCAGCTTGTACCTGAGACCTTCCTGATGGTTCCTCACCAGGGGGCGCTAGTCCCACAGGCACAAAGGACCTGCTGGGTGCCGATCTGATTGGACTCAAAGCGGACAAACTGCTAAGCACCTGGGAAAGCTAACAGCCCTGAGCTGGGCAGCCATTTATATGATCACAGCAGGGAGGTCCTCCCAGCAGCCCTGCTAAATATCCCACTCAAACTACAACTATCTTCCATTTTTCTCCAATGCAATGGATGTCAACTTATCTGGTTTAACAGTTCTATAAATATTTGATTCAAATTACATTTTAAAAACTATTTTTAGAGGCTGGCAGGTGGTATGGTGGTTAAGGGCACTGAACTCCCAACATGGCCAACCACAGTTTGAGTCCTGGATCTGGCAGCTTGCTTTCTCCCCTTCTCTTTCTCTCTACCTGTGTCCTCTTCTGGTTAAATTAAAATAAAATGAAATAAATAAATTAAATAAATACAATTAAAATAAAAATAATTCTTTTAAAAAAAGAACCATAGGTATTAATAAAGCTATTTTTAAACCTGTGAAGAGACACACTCTAGTGTGTGATATGCCAAACGTGAACAATCACAGACCTCGATGGTTTACGAGCCACGGGCTAAGATACTCATGACCACTTCAGAATAAGGGTTGTGTTGCCAAACCTGTGACTATTTTAAACACAAGTCGATGTGTCATTAAGTAGGAAAGCTGTAGTTCCAAAAAGGTCTTTTAACAATGCAGGTCCAGGGAACCAGCAGTTAGCGTAATGGCTATGTCGCTGGACTCCCATGTAGTCGACCGCGGTTCGTGTCCCGGACCCGGTGGCTTAAAACTCACGCCGGGCGCGTGTGCGTGCGTGCCCAAGATCCCGAGAGGAGAATGGAGGAGAAGGGATTGCGGCGTGACCATCCCCCCTGGGGGGTGATTTCTTGCTTTCTGTCTCTATGTCTCTGTCTGTCTGGTGAGCGCACGCGCCCTACAGTGAAAATCTCTCCAAAAAAAAAAACAACGCAGGTCCATGCAAATCTCCTCATGCTGTCAAACTGAAGCAAGTACGCTACCACCATCCTGGCTCCTGCGTCTCACTAGATGCCAGGCAAGGCTCAGGGATTTCCACTGGGCATGCTCTTGTAAAGATATAATAGTGGACTACATGGTAATCACTGACCACATAACATGCTGCAGTGTTACTGGTGCGTAAGTACTACTGGTAGCCTCAGTGCTTATTTTCATCTTAGGCTGCATGATAGATTTAAACATCTAAACAAGACCGACTTAGTAAGGCCGGGCCACTCTGCAACTGCTCCTCTTGTGGCTGATAAAGTGTCAGTGAGGAAGATGACAACCGAAGTTCGGGTTCAACATACCAAATCAAACATTTTTGCTGTGTTACAAACTTCAAAATGATTGCCAGAGAGAAAGAGGCACGGAAGTTTTTTATAAAAAATAATCTTAATAACATGATCAACATCTCATAATGATACAATATAACTTTGGGAAGTATTTTCTGCCGAAGAACAAATACTGATCTATAACCTGGTAGAAGAAACTGTTCATCTACTCCTTTCAATCAGATACCTCATACTTAAGAGATGCAAATAATTGCCACACTGTTAGTGAATCAACATACATTAAACATTCCAGGGGCCAGTAGGTGGCACAGAGATTAAGGGGGAGAGATCTCACAGGTTGACCACAAGGTTTGAGTTCCAGACCCAACTGCTTGAAAAATAGCCAGGTGCATGTGCACATGTGCCCACAATACTGAAAGGAGAATGGAGGAGAAAGGACTGGGCCATGTCCCTAGGGGATAATCTCTCAAACAACCCCTTTTTCTCTGGTAAGCACACACACACCCTATAAATAATAATTTAAAAATCCTATATTCCTCTTTCAAGTTTCTGGATTGTTTTAATGAGAGCAACCAGAATCTGCATGGTATTCTGTTTAAAAGTGCTATCATTTCTAATGTCTGGCAGTCAAAGTTTCCCCCAGACTTTACAGTTATACAAAATACTGGGAGACCAGCAGTTAGAGTAATGGCTATGTCACTGGACTCCCATGTAGTCAACTGCAGTTCGAGTTCTGGAACCGGTCGCTTAAACTCATGCCGGGCATGTGTGCGTGCATGCGTGCCCAAGGTCCTGAGAGGAGAATGGAGGAGAAGGGATTGTGGCATGGCCATCCCCCCTGGAGGGTGACTTCTCGCTTTCTATCTCTCTGTCTCTCTGGCGAGTGCACGTGCCCTATAGCAAAAAAAAAAACAAACAAACAAACAAAAAAAAAAAAACAAAGAAAAAAGAAAAGAAAACCTCTCCAATAAATAAATAAATAAATAAAGGGGCGCATTAGATAGGATTGATTCTGTGAGGTAGCAACACCTACTCAAGCTCTCAATTTTCACTTTTATAGTCAGCATAATACTCTCATTTTTGGTAGTTAACTGTATTTTACAAACAAGAATTATCAAATAAAATGATAATATATTTTTAAAATACCGGTTTCTCCTGTATTACTCATTGATATTATATATAAGATCTCATCTGAAGTATTTTAATGCTATAAAAATCTTGAAAATCACTATTATTTAATATATAGAAACCCAATACAGACTGTCCCTGATAGAATTTCTTGATTTTATGATGGGTTCATCACAGTATTACATGTATTTTCTTTCTTTTCAGTTTTTTTAATTGCCAGAGAGCATGTGCAATTGTCAGAAAGTAAGGGAGGGGGAGAGAAAGCGAGTGCATTCCCCAGGGGGTATGGTCACACTGCAATCCGTTCTCTTCCATTTCCCCATCTTGTCGTGATCTGAGCATACACGCATGCACATGCTCCTAGCATCTTTTTCAAGCTGCGGGAGTCAGGGGGCAGGGGGCTGGGATTTGAACCATGGCTGGCCATGTGGAATCTGCTAGCTACAGGGCTGACCCAATATGTTTTCAAATTAGGATATTTTCAGCTTCCTGTGAGTTTATCAGGATGTAACCCCATCGTAAGCTAAAGAGCATTTATTTGTACATTAAAAAGGAAGGGGTGAAAGAAACAGATTGTTTTGGCTAGAAAGGCCAAAACTAGATGAGATAAGTGTGTTTTAAGCATAGCCCCAGGTATAAATTTGGGGCTCAAAAAATGCCTGTTGAATTAATCAATGAAACAGAAATAGTGTGTCCTCTGCTCCTGGCAATGAGTAAGAGAGAAACTGAAAATGGAGAAACAGGGAAGGTCATGGAGGAAGCTTTGCTTTTCCCATGAGAGGCATCTTCCTACAGACAGGAAGCAGGCCTTCCTTGTGTGAAGCGGGGCAGATCTGAGAGATGGAGGTCAGTGGGTACCCAGAGGTGGCTACTGACCCTTAGAGCTGGGCTGGCCCAGCCTAGTTACGAGGTGTCAGCATAGCAGAAAGAATGCCATGAACAGAGAGGTCGCTGGACTTGTAATGAAAAAAAAAAAAAAAAAAGTGGTGAACAGCCATGTGATGGCAGGGAAGGAAGCCAGAGGGAAAGTGCAGCCTGGTTTGCAGAAGCAAACACAGAACAAAGGACTCCGTCTCTCACTCTTTTATAGATAAAAGACCCCAGTAACACGAGCATTATACTAAGCACTGAGGAACAGTGATGGCTAACCCTGGCTTGGTGTCTCTCTTGAGAAGAAGTGCTGTTACCAGAGAGGAACACAGGGAACTGAGGATGGCAGGGAGAGGGGACTAGAGTCAGTTTTCTGGAAGAGGTGGCCCCTGCAATGAGTCCCAAAGAAGCAACAGGAGTTAATCAAGGAGACAGTCATTAATGGTGGAGGAGCAGAAACATTTCAATTGAGAGCATGTTCATGAAAAAAATGACAAGATTTCAGACAGAACTGTATAGCTGAGGAACAGAAGGTGAGTCAAAATTGGTGAGTACAAAGCAAAAGGAAAGGAGCATTCAGAAATGAACCTGTTGAGGAGGCTGGGGCCAGGTGTGCTCTGCAAGAGAGCCTAGACCCTCTCCAATCAGCTATGGGGAGCCCTGTAGGATGCTAAGCTGAGAACCTGTGCACGCTCTTC
>NW_006159809.1:2637458-2651502 GCF_000334495.1 Tupaia belangeri chinensis | reverse complement strand
CCCTATTCAATCATTTACTGTCACTAAATTAATGATCGAAGGTAAGAAAGGTAACCGAATTGATAAATTTAATTGTATGTATTAGATTTGTCCTTTTAGGTGCTAGACTTAACCTCCATGCTTTCTCTTATCTGATACTATTATTCAGTTTGATAAACATCTCCCCAGCATCTACCTCAGACGGTGAATAAGACAATGTTCTAACCCAGGCACTTAAATTCAGAGACTCTCTGTCCCATAACTTAATAAGACAGTGTCTTCTCCATACCGTTACATGCACATATCGTCAGGTCAGAGCTCCAAGTCCAGGTCTGAGCTTTGCTGCACGTCCTTTCAAACACAGGATAAGCTCATACTTAATCAGATAAAACAGGTCCAGTCCTTGCTGCAGCAGAAGCTGATTGAGACCCTTAAAGGTCTGATGGGTGTTAGAGGGACAGAGAGGAGGGAGAGGAGAGAGCTGCACAGACTCACAGGTGCATCTTCATGCCACACCCTGGGAGGAGGGAGGATGATTCTGTATCCCAGAGACAGCACAGGATTTGACACCAGACCCAGGTTCAATCTCAGCCCCTCCACTTACCAGCTATGTGACTTTGGGCAAGCAATTTAACCATTTTTAAATATCAGTATGGAACTAAGAAATACAAATGAATGTTCTTAAGAATGCTTAAGAAGTATGCTTAACAATGAGGTAGTCTCTGTAACATACCAAGTGTGATGTCTAGGAACTAGCATGTGACTTCCAGGATGTGCGTGTGATTCTGAGTCACATGCCCAGAAAGTCTGAGCACTAAAGACGCGACTAGACATGTTCCCACACGTTGGTCATGAGGCCGGATCATTTTTCTCTGGAGCATGTCACAAACCATTTCTCCCCATTGTTCATTCCTTAGTTCCTGAATGAAAAAGCAGTGGCTCCAGCCCAGCCTGGTGGCACAGCAAGTAGCAAATTGAACTGCAGTGCTGGAAGCCACAGTGCCAGCTGCGGATTTGGATCCCCAGGGGTTTGGCTTGAAAACACCCCAGTGCACAAGCATGTGCCCACCATGCAGACGAGCGGGAGGGCCAGGGAAAAGGGCCATGGTACGATGAGACCCTGTCGAGGGTGTCCTCCCTCTCTTTCCTCTCTCTGTCTTTGTCTCTCTCATGTCCATGTACACATGCCCCCATCACAAATAAAATACATGAACTTTTTTTAAAAAGCGGATCAGCCCCATGGCCTAGTGGTAAAGGAAGTCAGACTTTGGTCCTGGCACCTTGAATCTCATGCCCAGAATACCAAAGGGATGGAGAAATGGAGAAAGGATTGTGGTGTGACCAGAAAAGCATTGGAAACTGCTTTTTCCCTCTCTGTCTCTCTCTGCCTCTGTCTCTCTCTCTCTGTCTCTCTCTCTCTCTCTCTCGGAAGCACATACACCATCTAGTGATTTAAAAAAAGAAAAAAAAAAAAAGAAAGAAAGAAACAGTTCCTAACTGGCATCACTACCTCGTGTCCTCATCCTTCGATCCAACCTCCACATAGCCACAGGAGCTATCATTCTAGGTAGGAGTTGGTGAACTACAACTCTTGGGCAAACCCACCCCACTGCCTATTTCTAGATACAAAGTCTTATGGGAACACATCCACACACATTCATTTACCTATTGTCTATGACTTCTTTTGCATTACAATGACAGAGCCCAGCAGTTATGACAGAGACCATATGGCCCACAAAGCTTAGAATATTTATTACCTAATCCTTTATAGAAAATGTTTGCTGACCACTTACTCCAGTGACCTGCTTCAATACAGAAAGAAAATGGTGTTAGCTGGCCCATGCCCATCCAGCCTGGCTCTTCTCTATGCTTCCCTATATGCCGCATCAACTCCACTCTTGCAGAATAGAGTCCTCCAGAAACACTACGCTCCCTCCACCTAGAATACCACCACTCCTTTTCCACATAGAAAATGTGTACCTATTCTCCAAGAGTCTTCTTAAATGTCCCTTCCTTCCTGAGGTCTTTCAGAGCTGAACCGTAGGTCAGGCACTGCTTCACTGGAGCTGCCTTAGCACCATGTAATATCCCTCCATAAACCGCATGTCATGTGTGCTGTATGTGGGTCTACGTGTCTGTGCCCTTCACACCCCCATTTAAACTGTCCTTTCTCATTCTCTCCTAAAACAGCATCCTGTTCTTACCCACCATAGCACTTATCCTAGTTCATAATTACGTATTATCTGGGTTCGGAAGTTCCTGGACTTACAACCTGGTTATGTATGTTCTGATTTAAGTAAAAAAGTGCATTTAGTACATCGAACTCACCAAACATCACAGTGTAATCCAGTCTACATTCAATGTGTTCAGAACATTGACATTAGCCTATGGTTGGTCAAAATTATCTAACGCAAAGCCTATTTGATAATAAGGTGCGGCATCACTCATGTAATTTACTGAATACCTAACTGTAGGTGAAAAACAGGTGGTGGTATGGGTACTCAGAGTACGATGACATGCATATCGTTTTCACACCATTGTAAAAAACAGCAATCATTCAGGTGGAGACTGTCCATATTTATTTCCTTAATGTCTGTCCCCCAACAATAGTGAGTCCCAAAAAGACAGAAACTAAGACTGTCAGACTCACCGCCACTTTATCATCAACCAGCCTGGAGCCAGCCACACAGGAGTTTTCAAATTGTTGAATGAATGAATGAAAGGCTGACCAATTTAAAAAAAAATCATTGTATTAATGAATCAAATACAAAAGAAAAAATCCAAAGTAGCAAGGCTGCTATTTTCTGAGGACACAAGACAGTCGTTCAGCATCTCCATGTCCAGAAGGCTGAGCGAGTGTAAGCACCATGGAGAGCCTGGATGTGGATATTCGAAGCACGTGTACAATCCCTATGCATGCCTTCTTGGAATCAGTGTGGAACATACACACAGGCCTTTCCCACAACAGGAAACTGAGATCCTATGGAGTATGAATAAGTCACAAACAGGATTATGTATTTTCATTGAGTCCACCTCTTTGCTGAGCCATGCAGTATCTCAGACACACCCTCCTGGAGGATGTGCTCCACCCCTACTGAGGAAAGGTGGGCAAGACATCTGAAGCTGCACTTCTCTATCCCTAAGGTGAATGCCCTGTACATCCTTCAAACCCACACCCAGCCACAGGCTCTCCGCACATACCCACATCTAGGCGAGAGACCTGGGTAGGACAGGGTGAGGATGAGGACGGTGTGCACAGGGGTGTTCTTCCTCCCTTATCCCCACATAACCTTCAGTACTGAGTGAACCTCAAGCTTGAAATGTGACTCTTGAAAGATGCACTGTTCACTTTCTCTGATACCCAAAGTCTCAAGATCAAGCAATTAATTCAGCTGAGTGGGTGCTTTCTGCAGGGGAAAAAATACACCAAGGCCATTTCCTGTGTGGCCTGTCTGATTCAGGAAAGTGTCTCTCTAGGAGAGCCCCATCCATAAAGGCCCTCTGTGAAGGTGTGTGCATTTCACCGAGACATTTCCAAGAAGAGCAAAGATGCCATTTCAACCAAGGCAAATTTATGAAGTTGGCAGCCAAACCCTAATGCTAGCCCTGAGCCTCAGGGATGTCAGCTCTGCAAACCAAGGCAAAGCTGAATTTCTTGTTTAAGTCAAGCTTTTAACCCTGTATGCCTTCTGCTTCTGGTCTGAACAAAAAAAAAATCCTTTGTGTGAAGACAGCGATTATCTTTGCCCCTATAAATAGACCTTCTCAGGGCCTGCTGGATCTATGTCATCTGAGCTTGGTACCAAGGCATTTTTAAGGAAATGCTAGTCTTTTCCATGATTATGATTATACATGGCAGTAGCCAAGTCATCTATCTAGAGTCGCCCCAGAAACCTCCTTGGAACGTGCCTTCTCTTTCTTATGGGGTCCAAGCAATTCTCTGTGTCCTCCCATGAATTTGCCTTTATCCTGGACTACCTTCCCTCTGCAGAGAGGATGAAGGGTCTTGCATCCACTTTAAAGCTGGTGTCCTCTCTGTACAACCCCTGCTGTGATCTGGGTCCCCATCCTTTCTCCTCAAGGCTTTGTCCTTTTCACCTCCTAGGTATCCAGAGAGCACACACTAACTCCCTGAGCAGGACGTGGAGCTCCAGTACATTATGCTCTCTCAGACAATGGTTCAAAGGCAAATGCAATGGTTGGTGGACTGTACATGGATTTGATAGGGTCTGGATTTAATCACATATGTTGACTTACCATTGGACATTATGAAAGAACTTTCTCTGCTCCACCTAATGAAAGCTAAAGGTCTGAACCCCCAACCTGGGACTTCTTTAGTGACAGCCAACCATCAACATGGAAGCCGTCCAGAATATGGGGAGAGCAATTAATATCTTTGATTGAACCAATATACAGTGTATTCAGAATGGGAAAATTCATTTAGTATATTGCAATGATACACAGTGATTGAATGTAAAAATAAATTAATTAATTAAAAATCTGCATGGAAAAATGAGCATGCAGATACACAGTAAGTTCCTGTCCACTCTACAAGGCTTCCTGTGGCTCCATCCTCTTTATACAAATGTGAGGGAACTTCAAAAATTCATGGAAAATTAAATTTATTTTGGTGCAAAACATTTTGAAATCCATGCATCATTTCTTCCTAATATGCATTTCTATGAACTTTTAGAAGGCCCCTAGTGGATGCAAATCTTTTCCATCACTAAAACATCACTCTACCAATATCTCTAGCTACTGTCTTCTCTCTCTTCTTTTTTATTAACTTTTGTTATTTTTATTCATTTCATGAGAGAGAGAGACAGGCATGCCAATAGGACTTCTGCCACCATCCACCTCCAGTCTCAGTTGGCATGCTCAGGAAGATCTCAGGATACAAACCCATGGCCTTTACCCATGCAGGTCCAGTGACAGCACCACTGTGCCGCCATCTGGCTCCCGTCTCTCTCTTCTTACTTTCATAGCCAAGCTTCTGGAAATAATTGCCTATGTTTAGAATCTCCACCTTCTTACCTCAGACATGTCTGTCACACCTCATCTCTCGACCATTCCTCACCAAGTCACTAATAGCTTCCTAAGTCCCCAATTCATGGATGTTTCCATTCGCTTAGTAGACCTCCACATTATTGATGCTGTTGAATCCTCCCTCCAAGAAACTCCCTCTTCCACACCTCAGTCTCCTGTTTCCTCCTGCCTATCTGCACATACTGCCCCTCATCCCCAGTTGCCTTCCCAGAGGTCACTACTGTGTCCCTGAGATCCCAATTCTCACAGGCAGTCTAGACACACCTCGATCTTACTGGGCTGAAATCTCAGGTCCATTACTTACACTGTGGGACCTCAAAAAAGTCACTCACCATCTTGGTGCCCCAGTTTACTCAGATGTAAAACAAATAAAATGGTAATCTTCGCTGGCAATAGTTGTGGAGAGGACTAACAGACATCAAGCATTTACAACACACAATATACACTGAATAAGCATTCGCCATTATAATTCCTCTCACGCCCAACATCTCTCCTTGGTCATCTGATGCACACTATGATCTCATGACCTTCTGTAACAGTTTGCCTGAATCTTCTTTAAGACCTCTTTCCTGAATGTTGAACCTACAAAACCAGCTGCCCACTCGACAGTACTCCCTGACTATCCTTGATGCTTCCCACTTAGCATGTCTGAAACTGAGCTCATCATCCTTTCCTATAAATGCTACTCCTCCACCTCCGTTCTCTCTCCTAATGAATAGCCCCACTCTCCTTCCTAGGGCTTGCCCAGGCCAAAATGTCAGTCATCCCAGCCTCTTACCCCTCCCTTACTCCTCCATTCAATCAGTCACCAAATCATGTCAATTTCATTGCCAAAGTATTTCTTGAGTCCACGCCCAATGCTCCACCCATTACCAGTATCTTAGTTAGAATTTTATCATTTCTCACCCGGATGACAATAAGGAGCAACCATATTGAAATACTGGGTCATAAGAAAAGTCATGATGTATTTTTCTGTGTTTTCCTATGCAAAAATGCATCCTAACTTTCCCAATGACTCCCTAACACCAGCCACTATTATCATATGCCAGCTGTGTGTAAACCCCTGGGGGAGATATTCCACATACCTCATCCTACATAATCCTGACCACCATCCACACCACCTCTGAGGGAGAGATGAGAGTCATCTTTTTCAGATGAGAACAGAGGCTCAGAGACATTTGCTACACAGCCAAAGATACACAGAGACATTGTGGGGCTGAGTAGTAGAATGAGATGCATCCCACTCCAGACCCCAGGCTTTTCCCACTCTCTAAACGTCAGTGGTACCTTCAGTGGTCTTCCTGCTATGTATCTTATTCTCCTAAATGTACTCTATTGCCAGAAAGGTCTATGATTACAATAAAACTCTACCCTCTCTCCGCAGTGAGAAACTCTTCAGGAGCTCCCCAATGTCTTCACAGTGAAGCTCGAGTTCTTCAGCAAGGCCCTTACCGATGCAGTTCCTTAGCCTTTTACAGACTTACCCTTCTCCTCCTCCTTCCCAGGCCTGTAATCCCAGCATGCCTGCTCACCCGGCCATGCTGTACAGCCCACAGGCACCTTTGCCCAGATTGCCCTCTTCCCTACTGCCAGTCTGGATGCCGGTCTCAGCCTCCTCTTGGATGGGTCCTGCCATCCAACCTGTTCAGTGTCCCTCCTCAGTGCACTAATGGCACTCTAACTCGACAGTTTAGGGAAGTCTAACATCCTTGATGGGGCGCCCGCCCTGTGCTGAAATTCACTGAAGGCTCTGCTGATGTGAGAACTAACAAGCCACCTGTCCTGCTTTCAGGGAACTTAGTTTATGAGGGAGACGAAAACTGCAAACACTGCATTACCACCTCTGAGTCCCTCGTCTGTCTCTACATGGGAGTGGTGAGTTCCTTGAGCAGAAGAGTATTTAACTGGCCCAGCCACAGTGACACATGCTGCTAAGACACTGTGTGCCACAAGCTGGGACCACATGGGAGCCCCAGGTTCAATTCCCAGTCCAGCCTAAAGGCCAGCGTGGTGCATGTGCCTGTAATCCCAGCAACTTGGGAGGCTGAAGCAGGAAGGTCACAAGTTAAAGGTTGGCTGGGAAAACATAGTAAGATGTTGTCTAAAACCGTGGTGGGTGTGGTGGCACAAACCTGTGGTCCCAGCTTGGAGGCTGAGCAGGAAGACTGCAACATGGAGAGACCTCGTCTCTCTCTCTCTCTCTATATATATATATATACACACACACACACATATATATAAACGGGGCAGGTGTTTCTCATCTCTGTGTGCCCAGGACCTAGAACTGTAACTGTAAACAAGAATGGCAGCTTGAGATGAGCACACACACTAAGGCCACTAAGTCACCTCTGTGAGCGCACATGTCCAATCACAGGGACATTTTTCACTAATGTGTGTGTCCTTTACAGACTAAATGTCCAGGATATTGTTTTCAGAATTTTTGCTTATTGACTTATTTTTGTTTATTGATTTCTTTCTTCCATGATGGGGAGGGCACCTCTCCAGCCTCTGTCAGCCAGTATGGGCACATGCATATCTGGCATGTACAAGGAGGACTCCGGATGTGAACCTGGGACCTTCTCATGTGGCTTCAGCATCGTGGAGCACTGCATTACTGTTGCACCACGGCAGCAAGGTGTGGCAGTGGAGGACATCCAGGCCACCATTCCTGTACCACTGTCGGAATGAGGGACCAAGTCTTCACAGCAGGTTGGTGGCAGTCCTAACTCCCTCCCAGGGGCTCAGCCCCTTTACCTACATGTTCTCTGCCACATTTCAGTGTCACGAAGAAGGGGCCTACTGCCACCAATTGCTTGGGCAAGAAGCACATGTGATGAGGCTTTCAGGAAAGCAATACACTTGTTTTCTAATTAGAGGATCTGCTCACCCTTCCCACGGGCCTGTCTTGTCCTGACAAGAGAAGCGAGCAAAAGGACAAGACAGCGCATTTGTGTAGGTGCCTGGGGAAGACAGCTTTAGGCAGACCCTTTGATCAGAGTCCCCGTGCAGAAACAAGATCCCCCATAGTCGTTCCCTGCAGCTACTGCCTGTCTGAGTGACACGGGGCAGCGGGGCGCAGGGCAAAAGGGGAGAGGCTTAAATTACAGCAGGTGCTTTGTAAAAAGCCCTCTTTTCCTCACAAGTTTATGGTTGCTTCTCTGCTGAGCAGTATTCCCGCCTCCTCACTACCCTGCAGGACAAAGTGCAGGCTGCCTCAGCGATCAAAGAGGGGAGGGGTACAGGGAGGGAGAGGCACACGGCCCCAGGCAGTCTCAGACACCAGGTAGTGGAGAGGGAAAGGGGGAAAAACTGGGAGGAAATGGCCATTTCCAGTACATCACAGCAGCCCACACACCCTTATCCCTTTTCTTTTTTTTGAAATGGGTTTTCTGAAAGCATCTTTGATGATAACGTGAGTATCCTGCAGCTGTGTGGGCAGTGGGGTAGGCCTTGGGGATCAGTGGCCTGGATCTGGTTCCAGGGCTATTTTCCAGCTGTAGGTGTGACCCTGTTTCCTCCTTTTATTTATCTACCTCAAAGGGTGAAGACCGGTGTGATAAAGGCACTTAAAACAGACACACACCCACGGTGCTGCTATTTACAATCAACCCCTAGAAATAAGTCATGGGGCCACTTGTCCTGGGTGAGAAGATGGAACTCGAAGCCAGCACCCATGTCCCTGCTGCTGTTCCCTGATCCTTGGCACCACCCTCGAAACCCATGCCTTCCCTGTCATGGCACTGGTCCCCTCTGCTGTGTTCTCGCTCTTGTCTCTCTTAGGCTAATGAGCATCTTGAGGGCTGGGAAGACCCTTCCATGCTCAGCTGTTCATCACTCATCTAGCATTTACTAAGTGCCTCTTATATGCAGGGGTCACTAAGTGTGAATAGGTGAGTCAGGTCTCAGGATGGCCTAGAGAAGGGCCTACACAACTTGTACAATGAGCACAGGTACCCATTACCTGTGGGGAATTCCCTGCTATCAGTACACACATTGTGTGTGTGTGTGTGTGTGTGTGTGTGTGTGTGTACTCTCCTCTTGGGTGCAAAGGACTGCAAATGTGAATATAATTCCTTGCAAATGGGTCAATCCTGACAGTAGCTGATCTGTAGATCACAGGCTGGATTTTATGTAAAACAGACCCGATATCAAACTCAAAATCAATCTCTCTCTCTCTCTCTCTAAATCTAGAGAGACTTAACAATTATTTAGCAATTCATACAGACTTCTGGAAGCTCTAAAAATAATTGTTTAAAAGTCCACACTGCAAAGGCCATCCACATAGTTCATCAGCCAGGGCTTTGAAAACAAAACAAAACAAAATCACCACCAAAGCTCAGCTTTGTTTTTAACTATGGTTTCTTTGCTTACTGGAGACAGTGTCCTGTCCTGGCCCAGGCCCAGGAGGAAACGAGGCCAGCAGGCAAACACGCAGAGCCTCCATTCAAAGAGCCCAGCACTAAGCTTTAAATGCCCATTCCATTTGTCTCCTGACAGCATGGGGACAGACTCCTGAACTGGTGAAAAGTCAGTCACCTCCCCAGACCTATCTCCAGCCCTCCAGTCTCCACAAAATCCCCACATATCTACTAAGCTCTTCCTGGATTCTCTACCTCGTACATGCCATTTCCTGTCTGCACTGCCCTCTGATGAGCAGTCTTCCCAATTGCGAGCTCTTATTTAAACGTTAAGGCCCAGCTCAAACATCTTCTCGCTGATGCCTCTCCGGACTCTTCTAGCAGAAATACTGACTGATTCCTTTGAGCTCCCGGTTTTCTGCTTAGATCCCTTTCTCCAGCCAACACACTCTGATGATCTGCTCCCACATCCATCATGTGCCCTGGACTGCCCTTGATGGTGTGGACTGCATCTTCTTCTTTCCGTCCCTGGCACCTAGCATGGAGTTACTCACTGCACACACATCCCAAGGCCACCTTAACACGAGCTTCCACCACCACCCTCTTCTGATGCCCAAACGCCCCTTACAGTACCAAGCAGGATTTCACATAGACTCAAAGAGCTGGAGACATTTCACAGAGAAGACAGCCCATGAGCTAAACAGGGTGAAGTGTGTCTCCCCAGCACCAGGCTCACAAAGCAGGAGCCAGCCTCATTAGAAATCCGCCTGCTGGTTAATTAAGAGGTGCTCCTCACAATGGCAGCCAACCAGGTATGACATCAGAGGCCTGAGGCCCTGGCACTGGGCCTGATACCCCCTTGACCCCACCACCCTTGAGCTAGTCTACATTCTGAGCCAGGCTATAAAAGCCTCAGTGCAAATACAAGTGATATGCAAAGATTGTGGGTCTGACTTTTACTCCAGTCATTAATATCAGGAGTGGGGGCTGTTTCCGGTGACCTAGGAGAGGGGATAATGCCAGGAAACAGAAAGAGACTGGTGTCTGAAGGGGAAGGCAGTACCGCAAGGGATCGGAAGGGAATCGGATGTGTCGATGGATGGAAAGTTCTCACCTCACTCCACCCTCACAAGCAGCCCTTACTAGTGTTTCCATGGCCCCTGAAAAAACCGTGAGGCCTTGCACACTCCATGTGACCTCATCCCACTGAGGTTCTGGGGACAATCTGCCAAAACAAGCAAACTCGAGGGGATCACAGCTGTGTGGCACAGCTGTGCAGGAAGCTGGTGTACACAAACGTGCAGGTATTTGTGCAAGGCAGTCTGGCCTGCAGAGCAAGTGGCCCAGGGACTAGCAATGAAGGGGCTCACTTTCAAAGCTGGGGCTGCATCTGGGGAAACAAAAGATCCCAGGTTGCCTTGGGGATCAGTTGTAACCTAGTATCCGGTGTCAAACACAATTCACATCAGTCAATAACTGGGTGCAAATCCACTTCCCCAGCGTACCTTATTCAATTCCCTTAATACACTTTCCTTAAATAGATCAATGTTCTTTGTAACACTTGGAGAGATGGCATCCTCTGTATCTGATCAAATATAAGGTAGGAAACCCAGTTGATGACCTTCATTCAGCCATCACTCAATGATTGGTTTAACCAATATCTATGGGCAAGGTGCTCACTGCAAAGGTCACATGCCTGGGACAGACAAGGCTAGGGTTACAGAGCTCCCAACCCTCAAGTCTGTACCTCTGTCCAGGCAGTATGTATACTGAGTTCACCTTCCATGCCAATACTCAATGCTGTCCTGGCCCTCTCTAGGCACAGTTAGGCTCTAATTAGCAGCAAGGTCAGTGCTGCTGGCCCAGCACTGTGTGAGGGGATTGACTCAAATGTCCTGCCCCTCTGTGGCTGGGGGCACAGTAAGGAGGAAAGCAAAGGAGCAGGAGTTTGAAAAATAACGGCACAGACTTCAATCACAAGTGTGGTGCAGGGGGAAACCCAGTGGCTTCAAGCTTGCGTGAACACATCTGGCAAACCTCAGCTTGCATGTACTGAACATAGACTACATGATGGGCACTGGGCTAAGCCCTCTACCTACACAGTGGAAGGAGTGTGTGTTCTCCTACTACCACTCAATAGCTGTGTAGCTCGGGGCAAACTACTGGGCTCTCTGGGCCTCTGTGTGTGTGTGTGCGTGTGTGTGTGTGTTTGTGTGTGTGTGTGTGTGTGTAAAATAGGGCAATACCAGTACTAACCTTAAAAGGGCATTATAAGGATTAAATGAGCACAGGCTCATAAAATGCTAAACTTGAACCATGTCCTGGCACAGCGTAGGCACCCAGTATTAAGATGAACAATTAGGGACCAGCAGTTGCGTAATGGCTATGTCACTGGACTCCCATGTAGTCAACCGCGGTTCGCATCCTGGACCCGGTGGCTTAAAACTCATGCCAGGCGCATGTACATGCGTGCCCAAGATCCCAAGAGGAGAATGGAGGAGTGATTTCTCGCTGTCTCTCTGTCTCTATCTGGCAAGCGCACATGCCCTGTAGCAAAAACCTCTCAAAAAAAAAAGATGAACAATTACGAACCCTTAGATAGCAGGGAAGACAGTCTTTGTTGTCTTATTTTACCACTAAGGCTTTGAGAGACTGAGTCAACTCACCCAAGGTCATGGAATTAGTAAGTGGCAGAGCTGGGATTCGAATGCAGGCCGCGGAGGGCTGACAAGGTGTCCCTACACAGTGCAGGAAGTACTACCAGAGAGAGATACTGAAAGAAAAAAGGGGAGGTGCCAGGGCAGCAGGGAGCAACAGAAGTGTCTGTAGGAAATGAAAAATACCTCACCCAGAAGGGGATTTGAGCTCTAGTCTCAAATGATGTTGAGGAATTTGCCAACCAAGGCAGGAAACAGGGCATTCCAAAGTCAGAACCTAGAATAGCCAAAGAAGAGTGAGTTGGGAGGTTCGGGAGGAACGCAGAGAAGGTGATGCAGGGGAGGCTGGGAAGGTCAGCTGAGGTCAGCTGTGAAGAGTCTGATGTGCAAGGTCAGAGGTTAGATTTTATTCTGCAAAACAGTGATTCCCAAGCTGTAACATGCAGAGGAATTATCTCCAGTGCTTGCAAAACACCTCCGCAAGATTGCTATCCCTTCCTGTCAGCAATGGGGGCCTAGCAAAGGCATCGGGGCCATAAGGCCCGCTGTGGATTTAGCAGCAGCATTCTAGCACTGGAAGATGTGTGGGAATAGTGGGCAATATGATGGCCGAACTGGTGAGATAAAAGGATGAGAGTGGGAAATAGTGGCACTTCTCATGAACTGGTACATGAAACCAAGATTTCTCAACCTCAGCACGGTTACCATGCTGGATCAAAGAAATCTTCCCTATGCGGTGCTGTCTGGGGCCACTCGGGCTCAGCCAGGCTTTGGGCCTCAGCTGCTCATTGCCCAGATGAGTATCCCTGGCCTCTGCCCATCTGACGCACAGCATGCTCTCCCCCTTACATGGCGATGACCAAACACATCTCCAGTCATTGCCAGATGTCACTTAGGCAGGCAAAATCAAAACTCCAGTTAAGAACCATTGCTTTAAATACTATCCTCTCTACACACTAGGGAATCCAGCTACAGAAGGGGTACTGAAGGGTCTCAGCCAGGATTCAAACCCTGGTGGTCTAGCTCCAGGGTCTTCTAGCCACCCACCAAGCTTAACTGCCTTTCAAGGAAGAGAGACTTCAGCCAGCCTTCTGAAGAGTGGGAGATTTGGTGACACACCGGATGACAAGGAGGTTCAAAGGTAAAACAGTGCTTGCCACTGAACTATGAGGATAGAAGTTAAGTCCTTTGGATCTAGGATGTATATTTACTCGGCCCAGCAGGTGGCATGAAGGTTAAGGGGGCTGAATCCCAAATGGCCTACTGAGCAGAGAGAGTACTGAATCAGCCGCTTGAGGGACACACAGGCCAGCCCAGAATCTGAGCGAACTGGGGAGAGCGGATAGAGGAGTACGGAGTGGCCCTCTCTCCTGGGGTAGGGGGGATGATTTCTTTCTCTCTCTCGCTCGCGCGCGCACGCACATACCTTATAATAAACTTTTAAGTATTTGCTCAAAAGGAAAAAGTCTGGACTTCTGTGGCGTGAGCCAGCAGGAGGTGGCGGGTTCTTGCTCAGACTGAACAGAGAACCAACCCTCTGTAGGGCAGGGTCTGGGCGATGAGCAGCAGAGGCCCAAATCCTGGCTGAGCCCTTTCCTAGCTGCGTGGCCATTACTTAACCCCTCTGCGTTTCATTTCCCACGTTTGTAAAATAGGGATGGGAGTCCCTACTCAGGCTTCACGTGAGAACTCAGGCCGTTGCTAAGAACGAAATAGAAAGCTAGAGCGATGTGCTTGCCCTTCCTCTCCTTCCTAGTCAACCGGCCTCCTTATCTCCGTGCTCCACATGCGTCCCATATACAATGCCCCCCGCCCCCATCGTCGGGACGCTCCCCGCCCCCGCTGCCCCCAGGACGCAGCGCTGCGCCCTTCTCCACCAACAGAGTCCCACTGAAGCTTTAGGGGGCGCCAACAGCCTTTTCGCTTTCCAATCAACTCTGACTTCGGAGTCTTGGGGGCCGCCAAAGGCTCGCAATGAACTGGGTGTCTCCGAAAGGAGCCAGG
>NW_006159809.1:2579255-2637334 GCF_000334495.1 Tupaia belangeri chinensis | reverse complement strand
GGAGGGGACGGGAGGAAAGCAACAGGAAAGTAGGAGGAAGAGAAGCCAAAAAATAAAAAGAAAAGAAAAGGAAAAAAAAAGCAAGAAAGCTCTGGGAAGCAGGGTTCCCTTGGGGGCTCCGCTTACAACACCTGAGCAGGGACCCCGGGAACAAAGCGGCTTCAGGTTAGAAGTGCTCTGGGTATTTCCGACGAGGGGCGCTCGGGAGAAGCCAGGCCGGCCAGGGATGCCGGGCGCCCCTGCGCGTTGGGCGCCACTTACCTTAGCCGGGGCCGCCGGCGCGCACTTCCGGGGGCTGCACTCGGGGCGCGCGGGGCCGAGCAGGGGGACCTGGACCGATCACCAAGGGAAAGACGCCCCAACGCGCTGCCCCAGGCTTGGGTTGGCACCAGCACGTCGAAGGGAAATCCCGCAGAGGGGCAGTCAGGGTGGACCGGGACTAGGCTGGGGACGCGGGGTCCCGGCCTCTGCGCTCACGGACTGCCGCGCGGAGTCCCGCGGACGCTGGAGGAGCCCGAGTCAGTGGGAGGAAAAGGTTGTCTCATTTCCTTCGGTCTCCCCCCTCCTCCACCTCCTCGGCTCCGGACCTGCCCTCCCTCTCCCCCGCCCCCTTCCCCAGGCCCATGTGGGCGCTCGCAAGACGCGAAACCTGAACGGCTACGGCGTGCGGCGCCTCCCACCGCGCCAAGTTAGTTCACGCTCCAAACCCCTGCACGCCTCCGTGCGCTTCTGACTGTAGCCCGGGCCGGGGAGGCTCCCTATGGGCCGTCCCCACCCTGAGCCGGAGCTTTAGCCTTTCCAATGCTGAGACGAGCGCAGATATGAAAGCAGACCTCCAAGCCAGCATCCATCCTCTCGTTCCTGTCCCTTACCCTTTTTGAGCTTGTAGGAAACCATCCGACCCAGACAGGAAATAACCACTTAGTTAAATTTGAGCAACTTTTTTTTTCTTTCGAGTGGGGAGTTTAAAGCCTGCTGTATAATCTCAAAGGAATGTTCATTTTTATCAGAAGGAGAGCAGCTGAGGCCTTTGTTTGGCCTTGCTCATTCAGGGTTGAGGTTTTGTTTGTAAAATTCAACAAGTGTTTGTGGAGAATCTTAGAGGCGCTGAGCTGGGTGCTGAGAGCACAGCAATGAACCAGAAGGGCACCCTGTTCCTGGAGAATGATCACAGGTGATTGGTGCAGAGAAAGAGGAGGTCCGGGGTGGAATGGTGTTTTACGAGGTGGGTCAAGGAAAGCAGAAGCTTTCTATGCCCCCAAAACCGCATGGGGCATGGGCTGAGGCACACAGGAGTGAGAAAGCCCTGTCAGGAGTCTAGCAAAGACCACAGCCACCGCAAGGGGAGCAAGTCAGGGTGGGGAACAGGGAAAAGAACCATTGCCCCAGTGCATGCAGAGAACGGTGGGATGGGACTGACAAGATCTGAGTGAGGGCTAAGGCCAGATGGGGTGGAAATGAGAGGATGAGAAAGAGAAGTAACTCCCAGCACTCTGGCTGAAGAACCAGAAACCAAGGGGTTGACCACAGCCCTAGAGCACCTTCTGGAGCCACTTTTCCAAGAGTGGCCCAGGGACTGGCAGTCTTAACATCACGTGGAAGCTTGTTACAATGGTGATCCTCAGCCCAGTCTGGTGACACACAGTCTGTAGCAAACTGAACTGTAGAGCTGGAAGCCATATGGCTGACAGTGGGCTCAGATCGCTGGGTCACCTCAAAAAGGATGTGTGTGTGTTTATGTTTGCCCAAGATCCCAAAGAGCTGGAAGGGAAAGGAAAAGGGATCATTGTGGTGTGACAAGATCCTGTTGAGGGTACACCTTTCTCTATAATCTGTGTGCATATGCTATCTTGCATAAATAAAATAAGAACTTAAAAAAAAAAAGCTAAAGAAATGGAGGCCTTGGGCCCCACTTGACCTGCTGAATCAGAATCTACATTTTAAAGAGATCCCCAGATGATTCAAATGTGCAGTAGAATTTTTTTTAGAATTATTTAATTTTTTATTTATTCATTCATTTATTTTAATTTAGCCAGAGAGAGTGCGTGAGAGAGAAAGTGAGAAAGCAAGATCCGGGACTCAAATCGTGGTTGGCCATGTGGGAGTGTCCAGCACCTTAACCACCACGCCACCTGCTGGTCCCCTGTGCATTAGAATCCGAAAGCACTGCCCCCTAGGCCACTGACAGTACATTAGACCTACTCTATTAGGCTGCGGAGCCCTATGACTGACTATTAGAAACACCTGGGGGAGCTCAGAAACCAACAGAGAACCCCAGCTCCACCCCCACAAATACTTACTCAGTTAGTCTGGGGTAGGGCTTTCACATAAGTGTTTTTGAAATGTTCTCCAGATGATCTCATACAGCCAGAGTTGAGAACCACCATCCTAGCCTTATTCAAAAGCTACTTCATTTAACCTTGAAATGCAGCTCTTCAGAAAGGAAAATAACACTTATGTGTAGATGAAAACACAAAGACAAGTTATCTCACTCTCGTACAGAGGCAACTGGTCTGTGGAAAAGGCCCTTGTTTCCCAAACTAATCAGGAAATTGGAGTCGAGCTCAGACAATCTCTAAATCACTATCTGAACTTGGGCATGGACTCCCCTCAGACCTTGGGTTCTTTATCTGTAAAAAGAGCACACAGCTGCCTCACTCCACATTCCTTACCCTGACGCGCAACGCGTCATCCTCATAGCCCCCCCCCCCTCCAGTTTTCTCAGCAGGCAGTGGAGAGGCAATGTTGAGAAGTTTCCTGGTGAAATACTACGTGTGCCAGTCCAGGCACACCCCGGCACAGATACCAAAGGTGGGAGGACTGTGTGCTGAGCACAGGAGCACCACACAAAATCGGTGCTCACTGAATGTACATTGAATGAATAAACAAATAAATAAATAGCCCACATATGCCAGTGGGTGAGAGAAGAGGGATGCCAGGGTCTCTTCAGATTTGGAGTCAAAGAGTGGCAAAGCTTTCTACACGGTAAACATGGCTTGGACAGAGGCATGAAGAAAGGAGTAAGCCCCATCAAGAGGCAGTCTAGCAAAGAATGCAGCCGGGGGACTGCATGATGGTGGGGAACGAGGTGGAGAATGGTGTGCCAGTGCTTGTAGGAGCAGTGGGAAGGAGCTGACCAGATCTGGTGGCCCAAGCCAGATAGGGTGGAGTTGAGAACCTAAGCCAGAGCCTGTTCATTTGGCCCCAGGCTGAAGGATAGGAAATACTCTGAGCCAATCTAGCTTCAGATTTAAAACTACTACGACTAAGAACTGCTAATGCGTGTTGAATTCTTAGTACATGCCAGTCATTGGGTTAAGGGTTTTACTTACAAACACAGCCTCTTTTCTTTAAAAAAAATTTTTTTTGTTTTACTTTGTTATTTTTTTTTATTTGATGAGAGAGAAAGGGAAAATGAGAAAGTAAGCCACCAGATTCAGGACTCAAACCACCGTTGGCCATGTGGGAGCACCTTAATCACCATTGCCACCTCCTGGCCCCAAACACTGCCTCCTTTCACTAAAATGAACCATATACTGTGGAATTTTCTTTACTTCAACTGGTTTTAGGAATTGCAGACATGGAGGGACTACAGCTGCCATCTAGGCTAGCCTCTGCTCTGTTTGTTTTGTTTTGTTTTGTTTTGAGAGGTTTTTGCTGTAGGGAACGTGCGCTCGCCAGAGAGACAGAGAGAGAAGGGGAGAAATCCCCCCCCCCCCCAGGGAGATGGCCACGCAGCAATCCTTTCTCTTCCATTCTCCTCTCAGGATTGGGCATGCATGCACATGAGCCCGGCATGAGTTTAAACCACCGGGTCCAGGACTCAAACCATGGTCGACCATGTGGGAGTCCAACAACGTAGCCATTACGCCAGCTGCTGGTCCCACCCCTGCTCTGGTTTTACAGAAGGACGTAGGTGAGTAACTGCCAGACAGAGAGCCTCCTGAGGGTCCACAGGTCATTCTCCATCATCTTTGCAGAGACAGACCTTGAGGAAAGGGACTGTGCCAGGGTCTTATAGAGGCAGATGTTCCCCAGAGCTAAGATGGGCCCTGGGAGCTATGGCTTAGGCTTGGAAAGGGACTCCTCAAAGCTACCAGCTCTATAATCGCGTGTGCATGTGTGCAAGTGTGTGTATGCTTGTGTGTATTGCCTTTAACAAGTCTTTTAGGTGCCAAACTCTGTGCTAGTCTGTCCTGTTCACATATACATTTTGTAATCCTCACAGCATCCTGATGGGTTAAGTATTCTTGTTCTCTTATTTTATAAATAAAATAGGAGCTAGATGGTGACACAGCAGCAGTGCTCAACACTCTGCCAGGCTAACCCATGTGGAAAGGTTCCAGGTTCATGTCCAGAGACTCCTTGTAAAGACTGGGCACAGATGGGTCTGTGATCCAGGAATGTCTAAGGCTAGAGGTGGATCCCAGCATCGGGACCCTGTTGAGAGTGCCTCTCTCTCTGTCTTATTCACAGAGGAAATAAACAAACTTAAATAATGGAGGAGAGGGGCCAACTCTCTGATGTAGTGATTAAGCAGCCAAATCTCACATGGCCAGCATGGCTGGTCAAGTCCCAGATCCTGCATCTTGAGAAACATGCCAAATTGTGTGTGTGTGTGTGTGTGTGTGTGTGTGAGAGAGAGAGAGAGAGAGAGAGAGAGAGAGAGAGAGAGAGAGAGGAAGAAAGAAAGAAAGAAAGAAAGAAAGAAAGAAAGAAAGAAAGAAAGAAAGAAAGAAAGAAAGAAAGAAAGAAAGAGAAAGAAAGAAAGAAAAAAAGAAAGAAAGAAAGAGCCTAAAATCCCAACAGGATAGAAAAATAGAGACAGGATTGTGGCATGATCATTCCCCATGGAGGAGTGCTTTCTCTTGTCCCCTTTTCTCTGTCTCTCTGTCTCATTACTGAGCATATGTGCCCTCTAGAAAAGAAAAAGGGGGAAAAAGAAAATAAACATTATGAAGTGAAGCTCTGAATATCCCCAAAGCCCAACTTTTTCCTAAGTAGAACACTCTGTTTCCACTGTTGTTCATGTCCACTGCCTATGCCCTTTCCATGGAGGGACCCTCAAGTCAAGTTCCATTCACTTGTTATGGTTACAAGTCATCAGAACTCTATGTGCTTCACGCTTTCTCCTGCAAAATAAATTGTTCTTGATTTCTCTTTCATTAAGGTACCATGTGTGATTTGACATGCTGTAGCCTGAGGGGAGATGAGGGGAGATAATCCACAGACTGTTAAAAGAAACTGAAAACACTGGGGTGACTTATCCCCAAATGAGAAGACCCAATGCTTTGTCTATAATGGCACAACTATCATAGAAGAGGGAACCATCCACTCCCATCTCTAGAGCAGGATTTAAAGACCAGCACCGAGTATCAATTAAGGCCTTAGGGCAAATGTGAGGAAGGGGCACCAAGCCGCTGTGCTCAACCAGGGCAGATTCCCAATGTCTACGTTGTGAAGTGGCTCAAGCTGGTTTCATGGGGTCTGCTGGACCATCTACCCTTAAAGATAATGGTAGTTGGGGAACATAGGATGAGACAGGGCAGAGGAGGGCATCCTTGTGCACAGACACAGTATGTGGCTCCATTTCTAACTGGAAGAGGGTTATTAGAAGAGAGAAAGAGTTCTAGAAACCAGGTCCACAGCCACGTAGCCAGTTCCGATGTGAGCCCAGGCTGTAGGCTGAGGCTCTCAATTGTTGATATAGATGGGTTATGCCAGCCAGCCCAGGCCTCCTAGTGAAGCCACAGGGCTCCCAAAGCAGTGGTGGTCAGGGCAGAGGGCCACTGTCCCTACCACTGAAAGTCATGACCACCAGCACATCCAGCTCATGGAAAAAATCTAGACCCCAGAGCTTCTTCATTTAGTATGAAGGAGACATGATAGTTTAACTACCAGTGAGTGGAGGCTGTGCCATTCCCTTAGTGGCACAAATGCTGTGATGACAAGATTGGATCAAAGAATTTCAAGTCACTGTCATTGCCAAACCCCATTGATCTTCAGCTACATTCTTGCTGCTTCCGCTTCCAAAATTCTATCCAAGTTTGTATGACAACATTTTGATGATTTTATACAAAGAGCACTGTGGCACTCTTTACCTCAAACCAAAATGCAGTCTCAGACTTTGACCATCCCCATTTCACTCACAAATAGACCAAGACACAGGACACCAAGACTGACAACAAAACCAAGGCCGCTGCTGGCTGAACCAAGGTAAGGCCTTTAGATGCCTGTGGTTTAGGTCCAAGGGATGAGCTCCTGAAGGTCTGCAGATGCCTGTGGTGAGATAGGTCCAGAAACATCACCACCCAAACATGGCCGGCATGCATTGTGAACCTATTTATCTATCTTGTTTTTTTTTTATCTGCCAGAGGGTGCATGTGCTCTCCAGAGATAGACAGAGAAAGCACCTCTGCGATGGAGCATGGTTACACTGTAATCCCTTCTCGGTTTCTCATTCCTGATGGGACTCCGGATACACACACACACACCTGACATGTTTTTTAAGTCACAGGGCCAGGGATTCAAACCTCAGTCAGCCATGTGGGCACTGACTCCTTTAACCACTAGGCTCCATTGCTAGTGGTCAGTGTATTTCAACTTAACTAGGGTATTTCCCAGAAATGGCCTGTCCTTTACAGGAAACTGTCCTAGACACCACCGGCAACTGAGCTACATGTTATACTCAGCCTAAAGTCACGAGCTAGGCTCTAGACCAGACCGACTGAATCAGAATCTCTAGGGGTTGGACTTGGTTTTTTGTTTGTTTTGAACCTTTGCAGGTAATTAAAATGTGCAGTTAAGATTGAGGGCTGCTTCTGTAAAAAATGCAGAGACACGGGACCAGCAGATGGTGTAGCGGTTACGTCACTGAACTCCCATGTAATCGACTGCAGCTCAAGTCCCAGACCTGGTGGCTTAAAACTCACACTGGGCACGTGTGCTTGTGCATGTCCAAGATCCCAAGAGGAGAGTTGGAGAAGGGATTGTGGCATGGTCATCCCTTCTGGGGGATGCATGATTTCTCTCTTTCTATCTCTGTCTCTCCGGTGAGCACACACGCCCTATAGCAAAAAAAAAAAAAAATCTTAAAAAAGAAAATGTAGAGACAAAGCCCATGTCTTCACAGATAAGAAATTTATAAAACAGTCTGGTAGCAGGTGATCTCTAACAGTCATCCAAAAAAGTAGAAGACCAAAATCACTCTCCTATCTAAGGCGTATTACACAATACTAAATGGATAAAAATCCCTGGGCTTAGCTCTGCCTTGAGTGAGTACAGTCACCCCACATGGTCGAGGGTAGCAAATCTAGTTTTGTCCGAAGAAAGTACAAATGATTGAAACCAGAATCTGCCTGCTTCTCCTATGGCTGCTATTTACAAGAAGCCTTCAAACTTCCAACTCTTATTAATTCCAGAAGTAGTAAATGCTCTCCAGGAGCATTGGAGCAAGGCAGTCATGTAAACCAAATAATGAAAGACAAAGGAAATTGCCTCATGGCTCCACGAGAGGCTAATGGATGTGCAGACAGAGACACCAATGTGTCACCATCAATGATGTCACTTTAGGAAAATCAAGAGGCCAAGAAAATTTTGTTTAATGCTTTACCCTGCGGACATTTCATATCTATTCATCTTAGCAAAAGCGAGCTTGAAAAGAAAATGTACACTTGTTTAAAATGTTAGTTTGGGGAAGGCAAAATGACTTTTCCCTCCCTCCCTCCCTTCTTCCTTGCCTTCCTCCCTCCCACCCACTGGAAGGCACTCCTGCCATTGTGCTCCTTGGCGAAGTAATGGGATTTCTGTTAAGGCCCATGGATAGTCATGAACTTGGAGGCATTTAAATTAATTCATTCCATGACAGTCTGCTGAAATGAAGCTAGCCCCTTGATAGTGTTAGCAATTGGGTTGTTGGAAAAGTCATGACACATTTTTGCATAGAAAAATAGACATATCATGTCTTTTCTATGACAGTCTAATACTAGCAACTCCTAGACACCGAAGGTCAAAGAATTCAGTATCACTTATTTACAAGTCGGCCTTTCACCAGCTTTTCATAATGGCTCATGAAGGTCTTTAATTGCCAAATACAGCAATGCTGATAGTTACACCCCCTCCAATGTTCTACTTTCCAGATGTAGACAACAAAATAATAAAAATTCATGTTTTCTAGGTCTTGTTTTCCTTTTCAGAAAGCAAAGTTTTGCCTGTAAGAGGAAATGGGGGGAGGGAGGGGGACAGGTGGCGTGGTGGTTAGGGATGCTGGACTCCCACATAGCCAACTACGTTTCAAGTCCTGGACCTGGAGGCTTGCTTTCTCACTTTCTCTCTCCCTCTCCCTCTGTCCCTCTCTGGTCAAATTCAAGTAAATAAAGTTAAATAAAATAATTCTTTTAAAAAAATGAGGAAAGAAGGGAACCCTGAGAACACCATTCAGTTGTTCAAAAGAACTTTCCACAGAATTAACTGCAGGGACTATAAGCTACACAGCTAAGTCCCTGCAATGTTCTAATCATTTCCTCCACCTGCTTAAAATATAATGTGCCCCCAAAAGATTAAATAATGCAGGAAAACACATCATCCATTCGACTGCAGAGTGGAGGCTTATCTCATTGAATTATTTCCTCACGTGCTCCGATCAGTAGGGTAGGAATCTAAATACTCTCAGCTCAACCACTCTCTCTTGCGTGGGATAAAAGAGTAGAAATCAAAATATTTCTCTAGTCAGGTGCTGCTGCCCAATACAACATTACTTCTGATTAATGATAGCTTTTAAACAAAGCACATTCACCAGTTAAAACTTAAACATAGCTTGATATAAATTTTGCTTCCTATTTTCCCTCATATTTTAATGAGGAAATTCTCAGACCCAGGCTGACACTTCCTTCACTTTTTTCACCTTAGCTAACAAGGTTAAATAAGCATAAAGAGAACTTTAATAACTCATCTATCCAAAGCATTCTCTTTCTAACCAACAGGAAGCCACTATTGAAATAAGAGGTTACCATTTATTTAAAAAATGAGACAATGGAACTATAAAACATGCCTAGAAAAATTTCTAATAATTGTTCTTCAAGAAAATGTAAGTTAGATCTCTAGCCACAATATGTTTTTCAAAAAGTTGTTACTAGGACCAGCAGTTAGCATAATGGCTATGTCACTGGACTCCCATGTAGTCGACCGTGGTTCGAATCTCGGACCCAGTGGCTTAAACTCAAGCTGGGCGCATGTGTGTGCATGCCCAAGATCCCGAGAGGAGAATGGGGGAGAAGGGATTGCAGCGTGGCCATCCCCCTGGGGGGGGGGGATTTCTCGCTTCCTGTCTCTGTCTCTCTTTGTCTTTCTGGAGAGTGCAAGCGCCCTATAGCAAAAACTTCTCAAAAAAAAAAAAGTTGTTACTAAGATAAATCTTATCTATGTCTCATAAAATTGAGACATCCCATTACATTTTAGTCCCATGACCTGTAAAAAAGTTTTACTTTTCACATGTAAAAAAAAAATGTGTTTTTAAAGGGGGAAAAAAAACCTGTAAAGCATCAAATAAAGTATGAAATTTGAATTAAAGTAGCTCAAACTAACAGTATAACTGAATTAAACACTGAGCCCTATTTCAGTATAAGATGACCTACAAGTGTTCCTCAAAGCTGTGTCTCCTATAACTCCTGAAAGGTGTGAGCTTGGGAAATTCATAGGGTGATTTGTTCTGAAAGATAAATAGGCAAACACAGGACAGACAGCAAATTATGCCAAACTCTTAATTCTCTTGAAAACTAGGCACTAACTATAGCAGATGATTGAGGGCTCCAACTTCTGAAACCCACACATGCATTTAATCAGTTCCTCGAACAATTTCATTGTGTGCAGTTCTGGAACATGGTGTCCTGCAAAAGTGTGTTAGACCGAATGATGGGAACCAGCAGTTAGCATAATGGCTATGTCGCTGGACTCCCACGTAGTTCACTGCTGTTCTCGTCCCAGACCCGGTGGCTTAAATCTCACGCCGGGTGCATGTGCGTGCGTGCCCAAGATCCCAGGAGGGGAATGGAGGAGAAGGGATTGCGGCGTGACCATCCCCCCTGGGGGATGATTTCTTGCTTTCTGTCTGTATGTCTCTCTCTGTCTGTCTGGCGAGTGCACACACCCTATAGCAAAAATCTCTCAAAAAAAAAAAAAAAAAAAGATAGAATGAAACCAACTGGATGATGATGTTTTCATGACCCCGGTTCCCAGATTGAAGGGATTTTCATTCCGAAACTGGACTCAACAACCAGCACCCAGACAGCCTTCTGTGTCTAGACACGTGATGTAGATGGGGATCTACTGCCAATGTGAATAAGGAATTTAAATTTTGGTTTGTTATGAGTTCATGTCTTTATTTATTTCATGGGCGAGAAGGAAAAAGAGAGGGAGAGAGGTACCTTTGAGAAGGTCTCACCACGCCACCATCCTCTCCCTTCCAGGTCTTCCTGCCAGCCAGGATCATGGGCGTACTTCGTATGTTCAGGTTGGCCTGAGATCTGAAACTAGGGCCACTCCTGTGGCTCCAGGCTCACACAGCAGTGTCCTAACTGCCTCTGTCACCATGACTGGGCCAGGCATCTAAGATTTTTGATCTTAACAGAGGAAGAGCTAATAAATGAAAGAGTGATTAGTTGCTTCTAGGAATCCTTTAAATTGACAAGCTTGATTTATATATTGACAGTAGGATCTACTTGGTTAATTTTCAATGTCTTCTCAGAAGTATGAACTTGGAATGAGATGTGCAGGGCAATAGAGCTTCTACACAGACCTGGACCTGGGACTTCAACCCCGGGGCATGTGGGAAACTTGGCTGGTGGTGGTGGTGGGGTGTCGTGTCAGTACTTCAAGCACCTTTTTGCCAGACTTTCTTTCCTCAGTTCTGCTTCCTCTTTCCTTGTCTTTAATCTCCCCATCGCCTCCTTCCCCTTCCCCTTGAAAATGCCTGAACCCCTCTCCCTCATCATTTAAAACAGCTTAATAAATTATTATTAAATAACCCTTCCATATTCTGGATATTTTTATATATCTTTATCACTTTTCATAACCAAACCTCTCAAACAAATGAATGTGTTTGCTATCCTCACTTTTAAACCCCATTTAGTGCTCAGCTGTCTGGAGTCTGGTTTTTGTCCCCGACACTCGGCTGAAACCGCCCTCATTAAAGTCACCAGTGGCTGCCTCTGTGCTTGTGTTTCCGACCCTCTGTGGTACTCGCCATGGCTGCTGCTACCTCCTCCTTCACACTCTCTCCCCTTCACGTCTGCACTTTCCAGTTCTCTAGCTTCCCCTCCTACCTTGTGATCAGTCCTCCGCCCTGACCTCCTTCAACTGGCTTTGCTTCATACCTGACATATCTGTTCAAACCACTAACGTGCTTCAGAGGTTGCCCGCCGCTCCCAGGTAAAGTCAAGACTTCTTAGCTGAGCTGCAGAGCCCTTCAGGGAGGCACCTACCAGCCTGTCCCACCCATTCAGTAACAAAGCATCTTCTGCTTCAGCCATATTAACCTTTTGACAGTCTCCCAAACATGTCATGCTCTTTCACGCTTCTGCACCTCAGTACAGAATGTGCTTGACTCCACCTCCGTCTGCTCCTGAAGAATTCCAGTTCAACTTTTGAGACTCAGAACAAAGGTGAGCAATTCTGGGAAGCTTTGTCTGCCCCCAAATAGAGGCAGCAGTCCCACCTGGGGCCCTGGCATCTGTGACATGCCTTCGTTGTAGAGCTTTGCAGCCTGTTGCCTCACCCTGGGCCAAGTTCCGGGAGGGCCATAGGTACTTGTTCATCTTCTGTCTCCAGTTTGGCATGGCAACCACCACATAATTAGGATGCCAGAGACATTACATTCCTGTTACTTCTCTAAACTGAATTTAATTTCCCCTGGGTGCTCTACTCCATAGGGAACTTTAATTTCAGTCATTATTGGGGTGTGCCCCTCTCCAGGGTCAGGTGGAGGTGCCCAGTGTCTCATAAAATATAGACCACATTGGGACTGGCAGGTGGCATGGTGGTTAATGGCACTGGACGCCCGCATAGCCAACTGCGGTTTGAGTCCCAGACCTGGTGGCTTGCTTTCTCACTTTCCCTCTCTCTCTTTCTCTCTATCACTCTGTCCCTCTCTGGTCAAATTAAAATAAATAAAGTTAAATAAATAAAAATTCTTTAAATATATATATAGAGAGAGAGAACCTGCAAAGTAGGTCCTCTGGATTCTGTCTACATGGCCATTACATCTAGGATAATTGTGCAAACCTGCATAGACACATTCTTCTGAGGCTTGGGCCTGAGGATTGTTTCACTGAGATTCTCAAGGTCACAGCCTTAGTGTTTAGCTATTTCCACCCTACCCCCAGCCTCTCATGCCCCTCAGCACCTTCCCAGCCACTGTCCATAAAAACAGGAATGGAATTGCTCTCCCAAAGAAAGACACTTCCCCCTAGCAACTCTCCTTGTTCAAGGAATCCTTGCTTTCATTTCTTTCCCAAGAAGGGAGGCCTGAAATGGCTGGGATCCTCAGTCTGTGGCCCAGGAAAGCAGAACCTGAGTGTTGACATGTCATGGACACCCCCAGTGAAACCACTTTCTCTTATTTGGGGGAACCCTGAAACCTCCAGGAAGGCTATGCATTCCCAGAAACAGAAAGCCCCAGCTCCTGACCCAGGGAGAGCTGCGAAGTTCCCCTCACCAAGCACAGGCTGCTGAAAGGAAAACAGGAGCAGGGGCTCCCCTGCTCAGCAGCAAGCAGCAAGGAGCGTCCAGAGCCTCCGGCATACACTGGTCTTGCTCCCTTCTTGAGACAGAGAAGAGTAACTGCAGGACACAAATGAACATCTCAATAAACTATCATTTAATCATAGAACCAACTCTGCCTCTGGTTCATGACTTAATTAAAAGCAGCAATGTCCATAAAAACAAACAAAAAAAACATGAATGGAATTGCTCTCCCAAAGAAAGACACCTCCCCCTAGCAGCCCTCTTCCTTCAGCCTAATCCTCCTTGTTTCTTTCTCAAGAAGGGAGGCCTGAAATGTCTGGGATCCTCAGTCTGTGGCCCAGGAATACCACTCACATGGCAGAGTTTATTTGAGCTGCTGACGGATTGCTGACGCAGGGCATTCGCAGCAGCTGCACTAACCCACTTTCTCTCATGGATGATTTTAATCTCTTTAAATTTTGCTCAGCCTGTGAGAAAACTGAAAGCACGGTTGGGTTGGGAGGGGGCGGGAGACAGAAGTTGCAGGTCATGAGCTGAGTGGCGGCTAAACCCTGTGGGAGGAAGCAAGCGCGAGTGTAATCCTTTCAGGAAAACAAGTATTACTGGAGAAGAGAAAGCTGCCAATGTAACTTTGTTCCAAGAATAAATAGCACATTTTCCCTCAGTGTTTGCTTTTCTCGCTTTGATCCCCTTGAAACCCTCTAGAAATGCCTGGCCAGCAGTTTTTCTCCCTGTGAGGCTGTAGGGAAGGAGCCACAAGCACTCGCTTGAGATTCCTTCAATGAAGGCCTAAGTCGGGACTCCCAGGCAAGGCTGGAGCCGTGAGGCCCATGAAGCTGGGGATCCAGACGTTTTAGTGAACTTTAATCACCACAAATATGCCACAGTGTTTCCAAACATGCTGTCATCGTGCCCAGAAGCCGTTTCAAAGGGAATAATAATGGACAGGGTCTATTTGACCAAAGCCACTGGGAGCCATGGGAATTTGAAAACGGGAAAGAATAAAGGCAAGCTGGAGTGGGTTAATGTTTAGCTTTGGTTCCAGGCGAAGTAAACGCCTGCACACAGCAAGGCTGGCGAGAGCGTGCCCTCGCCATGGGGAGTTCATGCATCAAGTGCTCCAGAAACACGCTCCTCACTGACCCACAGAGCTTCCCCTTCTTTTCCCAGATTTTCATGTCAAGGGAGTTAGTTGTAGGCAAGGCAATGCCACTGGAAGATAGCACCTTGGCATCAGACAGACCTGCGCTCAATTCTGTTTCTCCCTCTTACTAGTTGCATTAAGGACTCAGCAACCTCATCTGCCAGATAGGGATAATAAAACTTATCTTAGGATGATCACAAGGAATATATGAGCTGATGGGTGTAAACCCTTAGCATTATGCTTGATCCTGAGTGTTCAGTAAATTTCAATTTCCATCCACTGTTGCCTCCCCATAGTCTATCATTGAAATAATAAAAATTAATACCCATTACTAATTAATGGGAAGACCTATACCAGGCTTATGCAAGAAGTCAAGAAGGATAAAACCCACTCAATGGAAACAACATGCACAATGGAATTCAGGCTGGAAAATGTCAAATAACAGGCACACATGATGTCATAATATGGCATACATGACCCCATAAATTTGCACAGAAGACACTGATCAGTGGCCAATCTTGACAGCCAGTCCTAAGAGTTCTCCAGAAGATGGAGGTATCGGAGGAAAAGTATTATAGAAAGGACTGGGCTGGCTCTAGACAGAGAGGCAAAAAATAACTAGACATATTTCAGATAAGATAATAGACTTATCTGAGTTAAGTAGGACCCCCCCCTTAGGTTCTACTTTCTGGGAGATACCTGGAAAGGAAATTGGGAAATGTGATGAGTTAAAAATGGTGCCAAGTTCTTCGTCACTCTCCCCATTGAGAAGTAAAGCTTACTCCTCTTCTTAAATCTGGACTGGCCCAGCGACTGCTTACCAAATAGAATATAGCAGGCCCAGCCACAGTGGTACAAGCAGTGGAACACTGCTCCAGGAGGCTGGGGCCACAGGGCAGGCCTCAGTTGGGATTCCAGACCAACCTGGACAGGATGGGCACAGCGGTGGGCACCTGTAATCTTAGCTAACTGGAACCTGAGCCAGAGGATCACAGTGGTGAGACCTTGTCCAAATCAAAAAACAAATCCTACCTTTCTCCCCCACACTTTCCCAAAAAAAGAACACACTGGAATGATGCTTGCCAGGTCTAGACCTAGCCTTCAAGAGGACCAGTAGCTTTTGCTTCCTGCTTCTTAGAACTTTTTGCTCTTCAACTGCTGCCTCTTAGACACCAGCCATCATGCTGTGAGGAATCCAAGCCACAGGGAGAAGCTGTACCTACACTCCTGAATCAAAGCTCCAACCGGACAGTTCAGAAATAGTAACAAGCTGACAAACAGTTATAGCACCAGTCTCGTGAGCAAGCCTCCTTCCTGGCTTATTCCAACCCAGTCAAGCCCCCAGATGACCACAGATGACCACAGTCTTATCTGAGACCACGTGGAACGGAAGAACCACTCAGCTCATCCCCACCAACCCACAGACTCCCAAGAGATAATAAAAGGATGTTTGCAGTTAGATACGAATTTTAGGACGCTATATTACACAACAGATAGTTGGTACAGAAAGGTATTTGTGGGAGCCACTAAATGCCAAAAACCAAGGTTTACACTCATCATCATCATCCCCATCAAAGAAATCATTAGTTAAATGATCATTGTGTGGCAGACACCATGTGTAAGTTCTTATATTTTTTTAAAGTATAGTCTGTGAGTTGGGTACTATTATTCATATTTAATGGTCAGAAAACGAAAAAGGTTTTAAAATGTGCTCAAAGTTACTGGTTCTTCTGAAGACCAGGTCTGGAAATGGGAAGCATCATTTCTGATATGTTCTTATTTCTTTGCTTATTTTTAGGGAGAGAGAGAGAGATTTTGTGTTTTCCTTTTCTTTTGACAGTATTTTGCCATAGCCATCCTCTGCCCTAGCCTCCCAGTTAGCTAGGATTACAGGGGCCCGCCACTACATGCATAGTCAGAACATGGTACAGTCAGAACACGGTAGGGATGAGGTTAAACCAGTTACATTCTTACCACTCAAACCTGCCATCTTCCTTCTGCAAAGAAAATAAGCAGTGGGCAGGCTGATAATCTTGGGCGATACAAAGGACTCTTCCAGCTGGAAATTGGCCACCTGTTAGAAAAATTCAAAAGCTGCCTGGGCTTGTCAAAGTATTCCAGGCAAGAAAATGATAATCATTGTTCAGTGATGTATAGGTACATAAGACAACTTGAGAGAAAGAAGAATGAAACATTCATTTGGGAAAATAGAAGCAACTTGTATTAGTTGTCTATTTCTGCATAATCACCTCATCCGAAACAGTGACTTGTAATAATAATAAAAAGCATTTATTATCTCTCATACCTCATGTGGATAAGGAATTTGGGAGTGACTTAACTGGGAAGTTCTTGCTTGGAGTCTCCTGGGAAGGGTCGTAATCAAATGCTGGCTGAGATTAAGTCACATGTCGTTTGGTTGGGGGGGGGGGGGGGGGGGCGCAGTTCATCTAGTGGAACTCTCCAAAAGGCTGTTTTGAGTATCCTTATGTCCCGACAGCTGGTTTTCTCCAGAACAAACTTTTTTTTTTGGAGAGGTTTTCGCTATAGGGCGCATGCGCTCACCAGACAGACAGAGAGAGACATAGAGACAGAAAGCTAGAAATCACTCCCCAGGGGGGATGGTCACGCCTCAATCCCTTCTCCTCCATTCTCCTCTCAGGATCTTGGGCATGCACGCACACGCGCCCGGCATGAGTTTTAAGCCACTGGGTCCGGGACGCGAACCACGGTAGACTACGTGGGAGTCCAGCAACATAGCCATTACACTAACTGCTGGTTCCCTCCAGAACAAACTTTTTGAAAAGCCGAGGCATAAACCACATTGCCTTTTAGTTTGTAGCCTCAGAAGGCACACACTGGGGCCAGCAGATGGTGTAATGGTTAAGTTGCAGGACTCCCAGATGGCTGACTGTGGTTCAAGTTCCAGAACCAGTGGCCCGAAACACACTGGGCACAAGTGCTCATGTGCCCAAAATCCCAAGAGGAGAATGGAGGAGAAGGGATTGCAACATGGCCAATCCCCCTGGTGGATGATATCTCACTTTCTGTCCCTCTGTCTCTCTGTACGTCTCCAGTGAGGACACACTTCCTATAGCAAAAATCTCTCTAAAATGAAAAAGTCACACACTAACTCTTCTACCTCATTCTGTGGGTTTTACAGGGTCGTTCCCTATTCAGGGTGAGAAGGACACCATGAAGTCATAAACACTAGGAGAAAGTAGTCACTGGGGGGCCATCTTGGAAGCTGGCTACCACACTTCCAGATATACTCCAAGCACTATAGGCTTTTAAACATGTGTCCATAGGGCAAGAGAAGGAGCCGTTTGTGATGGTCCAAGCCTGCATCATCAAATAAAGGTTCTGAAAACATTAGGAAATGCCTACCATGAGCTCAGTCAGCAGCTCTAACCTGAGAAATTCCCTAGCGCCCACCACTGGCAATCTCTGCTGCCTACAGGACCAAAGAAGGTGATTCACCTGGACACCCCGAACCTCATTGCAAGTGCTTCCTGTGTGGTCTCTCCCACTCCTCTGCTTTCCAATTTCAAATAGCTCTCATTGACTGACACTAACCTGGGATCACAGAGAGAAAGAGATGTGAAAAATTGTCAGTCCTGGCCTCTTCTTGATTATAGAAGGAGTCCCTGGAAGCAGGTGGTGCTGCTGCTAAACTGAACACAGGTAATCCAGCCCAGATTCGGGACTTTTCAGCCAGTAAGAGAAACATGCATGGTGCTTTGCATTTTAGCTTAAAATTTTCCCTTCTGCTCTAAAGACAGTAACGGTCTGTTTAAAAATTGGAGGCAGGCCAGCCTGTGGCGGGGCAGCTGGATCCCAGATGGCCAACTGCATGATTTAAATCATGGACCCTGCTTGAGAAACATGCCGGGCACATGTGCATGTGTGTCCAAATTCCTAAGAGGCTAATGAAGGAGAAGGAATGATAGTGTGGCCGTCTCCCCTAGGGAAGTGCTCTCTTACCTGCCTCTCTCTCTCTCTCTCTCTCTCTCTCTCTCTCTCTTCCATCCCCTCCTGTGAGTGCATATGCCCTATGGCAAATTTTAAAAAAAGAAAAAAAGTTTTGGAATGGTGTACCAAGAACAGGGTAAAAAATGTCATTGATAATTCAATATATACTCCCCCATTTTAAAACAAATACCAGATATGCACAATAGGCACAATCCTGTGGTGTAGTGGTTAAAGAAGCCGGATTGCACATGGCTGACTATACAGTTCAGATCTCAGCACTGGATGCTTGAGAAACATGCCAGGCATGTTTGTGTCCATGCCAGAAATTCCAACAGGCTGGAGAGACGGGAGAGAAGGGAGCACGGTGCGACCACATGGGGAGAGTGCAGGTGCTGTCTCGCTCTCGCTCCCTGTCTCTGGTGAGTGCACAGGCCTTCTGGCAAAATATCTTTTTTTAAATGCACATACCATAATGTGATGGTTGAAGAAGATTAATATGTCTATGTCCTTGATTTGATTACATACACTGTATAGATGCTTGAAAAAAAAACTTACTATACTCCACAAAGAGGTACAATGATTTTATGTCAACTAGAAATTACAAATAAAAAAGAAAAAGAAAAGAAAAAATTTAAGTAAGAAACAGTATCACACACAAAAAATAAACACTTCCATGAATGAGGCAGTAATGACCTTGGGCTGAAGTCATGAAGCTGCACATCTAGGAATGCACAGATAGGGTCAAAATCCCACCCCTTTAGGGACCAGCAGTTAGTGTAATGGCTATGTCACTGGACTCCCACATAGGCGACCACAGTTCAAGTCCCAGACCCGGTGGCTTAAAACTCACGCCAGGTGCGTGTGCGTGCATGCCCAAGATCCCAAGAGGAGAACAGAGGAGAAGGGATTGTGGCATGGGCATCCCCCCTGGGGGGTGATTTCTCGCTTTCTGTCTCTCTGTCTTTCTCTGTCTGTCTGGTGAGCACACGAGTCCTATGGCAAAAACCTCTCAAAAATAAATAAATAAATAAATTCCGCTCCTTTAGGGATTTCAAGTCCTAAAGGATGATGGGGTTCAAAAACACCCTATGCCTGACAGGAGACAAGTGCTTGGCTCACTCCTTGAAAGATAGTTACTTAAAGCTGAGACTAACAGCCAGGGCCAGGGCTTATTAAGGTGGTGTCCCTATGGTCTTATTCCAAGTGATTGTCACCCGTCCCTAGCCTAAAGAAGAGAAAAACCTTGCATATATTATTGAAATCCACCATGACCTTATATTAGCTACTTCTTAACCTCTCCCCAAATTATTTTATTAGATTTATTAACATATTTTACTGACAGTCTTGCTCCTTTTTTCTTACATCTCATTTGTTCCCTAAACAAATATCTATTCTATATTTACTTCCCTTCTTGAATCCTTTCATAAGCTCATCCTTTAGTAACTCTTTCTTCAAGGGTTTATGAAAAGTAACTGCTTGTACATTTTATATTTGTGAAAATACATTTTCTTGCTTTGTAAAATAGTTTGGGTATAGAATTTTAGGTTGACAGTGACATTTTTCTATAATTTTGAAAATATTATTCTTTTGAACAATACTCTTTAATGACTTTTTTCCTTCTCTATTTACCCTTTATTTATTTATTTATTTATTTATTTATTTATTTATTGAGAGAGAGAGAGAGAGAGAGAGATTTTTGCTATAGGGTGCATGTACTTGCTGGAGAGACAGAGACAGACAGAAAGACAGAAAGTAAGAAATCACCCCCTGGTCATATGGCCACACTGTAATCCCCTCTCCTCCATTCTCCTCCTCGGATTTTGGGTACAAATACATACGTATGCAGCATGAGTTTTAAGCCTCTGGGTCCAGGACTCCAACTGCAGTTGACTACATGGGAGTTCAGTGACATAACCATTACGCCATCTGCTGGTTCCTCTTCTCTACCTTTAAGAGCTTCTCTTTGTCTTTCACCTTATACAAGTTCAATTAATATGTCTGGGTGTTTTTTTCATCCTGCTTAGCATTTTGTGTATTCTTAAAGTCATGAAACTATATTTTTTCATTAGTTCTTGTTACTGTTGCTTGTAGTACTGATTTTCTGCCATATGCCATTTACTTTCATTTGTACTTTGTATTCCTATTTAATTTGTGTTGGAGCTTTGTTGTTCCCCTTCCATGTCATCTCACTCATTTTTTAAAAAAATCTCTTTAGCTCTCTAGAACTTTCTGTGTGATTCCTACTATAGTATACTCCAATTCATCAATTATCTCTAAAGCATTTCCAGCCTAGAGATTATTTCATGTATTAATTTGTACTTGAAATTTCAGAGATTATATCAACTTACTGAGAGTTTTTTTTTTCTGTATCAGAGTTTTTCCATGTTCAAGATTCATATCTAAATTTCTTTTCATCTCACAATTCCTCATAATTTTTTATGAGTATTATTCTGTCTTAACTCTTTAGATATCACGTTTATCTTTTTAACAGACTATCATATAGTTTTTTTTTTTTTGGAGAGGTTTTTGCTATAGGGCATGTGTACTTGCCAGAGAGAAAGAAAGCGAGAAATCACCCCCTGAGGGGATGATCATGTTGCAATCCCTTCTCCTCCATTCTCCTCTTGGGATCTTGGGCACGCATGCCCACACGCCCGGCATGAGTTTAAGCCACTGGGTCCAGGACTCAAACTGTGGTTGACTACATGGGGGTCCAGCGATGTAGCCATTACACTATCAGCTGTTGCCCATATAGAGTTTTTTAAGTGCTATATGTATTAATTCTTTGTAACAATTCTGTAGTAGCCTTGTTATCCCCACATTATAGATAAGAAAAATAAGGGGACAATACTTGGGTAAAAATCAATCCTACAGAGAAGAGAGTGAGATAGACAAGTAAGATCTGAAGACCAAAGTGGAAGGTATTTGGCATAATATTCTTACCAAATAAATTATAAATTTTATGCAATTCTTTTTTTTTTTTTTTTTTTTTGAGATTTTTGCTAGTGCATGTAGGCTTACTAGAGAGACAGAGAGACAGAAAGCGAGAAAGCTCCTGGGGGTGATGGCCACTCTATAATCCCTTTTCCTCCATACTCCTCTGGCAGTTTTGGGCACACATGCCCAGCATGAGTTTTAAATCACCAGGTCTAGGACTTAAACCATGGTCAGCCATGTGGGAGTCTAGCACCTTAACTACTCATCACCTGCTGGCCCCAAATCCCACATAATTCTAATTAAAATCTCAATATGCATCATTGAAATGAACAAATCTATTCTAAATTGTTTATGGGGTCACAAAAGGTCAAAATATAACAGATAATTCTGAAAAAGATAAACAGAAACAAAGAACGTGACTTACAGGTGATACAAGCTTACTATAAAGTAACATCTAAGAGCAAGGAAAGCAGTAAAACAGCAATGGCTCGAAAGGAACAAATAGATGAATAGAATAGAAAAAAGACTCCCAAAACAGATCTGAGTATAGAAGAGTACTTTATATAAAGTGTCTGAGGCAGTATAAATCAAGGAGGAAAGAGAGACAACTTGCTTTTCATATGGACATTTCCATAGGTGAAAAACACTATCGAATCCCATCTCACTCATTAAGAAAAATAATATGACCTCAGAAAGTGGAGCAACTCCTAAATGAGATGCAAAAAGCAGAGATCTTAATGGTTTAGTTAATTTGACTATATAAAAACAAATACTTCATTCTAATAAGGGCCGCTATTTGAAAACTTTGTTTTATGTTTTCTTTGTTTTTTCTTTTTTTGAAGAGTTTTTTGTTATAGGGCACGTGCGCTCGCCAGAAAGACAGAGAGAGACAGAGAGACAGACAGTGAGAAATCACCCCCCGGAGGGGATGGCCATGCCTCAATCCCCTCTCCTCCATTCATCTCTTGGGATCCTGGGCACCTACACACATGCACCCGGTGTGAGTTTAAGCCACCGGATCTGGGACTTGAACTGTGATCGACTACATGGGAATCCAGCGATAAAACCATTATGCCAACTGCTGGCCCCGAAAACTTTGTTTTTTGAAAAAGAAACACAGGGGCACAAAAGAAGACATATTCAATATTATCCTTTATTTAATTAATAAAAGATCAGTATCTAGCAAAGGCTTAGGTCCACAAAATAAGAAAAAGAGAAGGAATATAATAAAAAAAGGAGGGGCAAGTGTTCCTTTCTTATGTCCCTGGAAGAACATAAATACACAATTCCCATTTGAAAATACTTAGTAACAGAAAAAAAAAATGACACATAAAACAAGATGGCACTGCCATTTCTCATTTCTCAATAGCACAAAAACTGAATGTCTAGCGTACTCCTGTTGGCCAAGAGAAAGGAAAACAGGAATTGCCGAAAACCACAAGATGAAGTATGATTTGGTTCAACCACCTTGGAGAGCTGTTTCATGATCCTGGAATCAGGAAGTTGGCAACCCAGTAACTCCAAGTCTGAGTTAATACCTTGGATGAAGTCCTGAGCCAGTTTTCTATAAGGTAATGTTCATTTCAGCTCCAGTTAAAGTTTTTGTTTTATTTCAGCTTTGTTTTTTAATTTCTTTTATGAGTGAGAGAAAATCAGCTCTTTTTATAATCACAAAATATGGAAATGCTTCAAATGTCCATCAGAAAGAGAGCAGAAAAGTTACTGGGGTATGTATCATGATACAATTAAAATGAGGTGTATTTTTTATGTTGTTAGCACAAATAAAAATACATTTCAATAACTTAATGTAGAGTGGAAAAAGTTACACAGCATCATGTACCATATGATACCATTTAGGTACATTTTGCAAAAAACAATTCTATATCGTTTGTGAATATATATGTGTTTTATAGTTTCATGTAACAATTTCATGACAGTCCTTGCTATTACGGTGGGAAGGAGGTAAATGGCTTTAGAAAGGTGAACAAAGGAGAATTCAACTGTATTGTAATGGCTTATTTCTTTAGAAAAAAACTAAAGTAAATATGATAAAATGTTGGCATATATATTTATTTATTTTTAGGGGTTTTTTTGTTTGTTTTGTTATAGGGTGTGTGCACTCATCAGAGAGAGGCAGACTCAGAGAGAGGGAAAGTGAGAAATCAACCCCTGGGGGAATAGCCATGCCACAATCCCTTCTCCTCCATTCTCCTCTCAAGATTTTGGGAAAAACACACACACATCCAGTGTGATTTTCAGGCCTTTAGGTCTGGGGCTCAAACCTCAGTCAGCCATGAGGGAGTCTAGCACCTTAACCAGCACACCACCTACTGGTCTCTACATATTTTTATTTTGATATTATAGACTACATATTTCTATCCCCTAAAAATTAATATGACAAAACCTAATCCCCAATATTATGGTATTTAGAAGTGAAATCTTCGGGAGGTATTAGGTCATAGTGGTGGTGCCCTCGTGAATGAAATTAGTGCCCTTAAAAAAGAACCTCCAGAGCGTGAACTCCTTTGCCCCTTCTACCTTGTGAGAGCACAATGAGAACTAGGATGCAAGCACACCAGACACGGGATCTGCTGTTACCTTGATCTTGGACTTCCTGGCCCCCAGAACCACAAGAAATACATTTCTATTGTTTACATACCACCCATTTTATGGCATTTTTCTTATGGCAGCCTGAACAGACTAAAAGAGTCGAGTACACTGATGTTTACTCTCTGCTATTGTTCTGTTTTGTTTTTCAAAGTTTTATGGCCCTTTCTATCAGAGTGTGTGACTCCATGAAAATGCTTTAGCATTTTCTCATGTTTTAAGATGTGCTGAGAGTCAGAGTATCACCAGATACTGAGAGTGCGCTCACCTGGAGACCTCAGAGGTTCTAAGAGAAAATAGCCATGATGGAGTTGGTGGTCTTGAACTGGACAGAAGACCCCATGTGCAAGAGCCATGCTGAATGCAGCCATCCTGTCCTCTGCAGCTACCTTCAAGGAATCTTCTTGCCCACAGAGGCTTCCTCACTCACATTCTGACTATGGCTAGGTCAATCCATGGATAAAAACTTAGGGAAGCCAGATCAAGAGAGATCCAAAAGGTTCATACAATTTGCAACCACACTAATTCTGACACTAGGGTATGCACTCACCTGGCTAAATTCTCTCAGAGGCAGGATCCATAAGGCTTTTTTTTCTTCAGCAAATGCTTAGCCCCAAAGGATTTCATTACCTAATCTGGATGGCTCCTGACCCCTTCCAATTCGAACCCTAATTGTGCTGGCAGTAGTTAGCTGATACCAGTTAGTAAAGTTAATTCACAGGCCCAAATCCATTCTTCTACACCATGCTACTTCGCTGAAAGAACACAAAATATGATCCAGAAAACGGTGATTCTCAAGAAAACTTAGAGACTGATAAAATAATATTCAAATCCCTAAGCAGAGAGAAAAGTAGACCCTAGGAATGATATGCTCATCAGATAGAGTCTAGCATTCACTAGTGAATATGAGAACAGAAATAGGATGAAGGTAATAGTCACAGTGGGTAAGGCCCACATGTGTTTGCAAATTACACAGACCTTGAAGGAAAGCTCCACTCTCAAAAAAAAGTATGTCTTTGAAAATGTGCTTAACTTCTCTGGGTCTTAGTTTCCATTTCTGTAAAATATGGATATTAATACCTACATCACAGAAATTTTTTGTGTGACGATTAAACATGGTAGGGCATTTAGCATTGAACTTGTATTTACTGGTTGTTCAATAAAAGATAATGATCATGATGATGTGTGAGAGGTGATTCAATGATCCTTAAAGACTGGGAAATATTTATTAATAGTTGTTTCAGACTAACTTATTTCCTTTTTTATTTGCTAGAGGGTGCTCTCCAGAGAGGGGACTGGGTGGGGTGCGGGGAAGTGCCTTTCATGGAGGATGGTCACGCTGCAATCCCTTCTCTTCCATCTCTCCTTTCTTTTGGGATTTTGCGAATGCACACACATGCACTCTGCATGTTTCTTTAGCCACTGGGTCTGGGCATTAAACTACATGCTCAGCCTTGTGAGATCCAGCTGCCTTAACCACCAGGCCACGAAGCCAGCTCAACTAATTACTGTTTTAAAAGTATTTATTTATTTTATTTATTTATGTATTTATTTCATTAAAGAGAGAGAGAGAGAACACTCCAGTAGGGTCTTCATGCTGCAGTCCATCCCCAGAATCAGTCAGCCTGAGTCATGGGCACACATGCATGCACCAGGCATGCACAGGGAGACCTCCAGAATCTAAGACTTTCCCACATCAGTATTGCAGAGTGTTGTATTACCCCTGCACCATACAGGCTGGCCCCAAGACTAATATCATTTGTATTAATAAATTGATAGATCATGAAAATATCATTAGCTTTAATCTGTTATTTTATTAAACCATTTATCACAATCTCACATTTTTGTACCCAAAATATTAACTGTTGTCTATGAGAAGGAATATTTAGATCTGTGAGTAATCGTACCATGCCACTAATTACATTAATCTTGAGAATTGCCAAGGTGATTATGATTAGGCTGCTGCCTTGTTTGACATGTTTATTATCTATTGATTTGAGTCAATTCATAGTAAAGATACTTGCACATATAAGCCTTCATAAAACTAAAATTACCTTATTAGACTCAGATAATTTGCCTTTTACTGAAGATAATAACTGTATAACTTTTATAAACATCTGCCCTAAGGAGAAAATTTAAATTAAATTTAATTCTCTCTTATGAGGAAATTAAATACTGAGGGGCTAGAGGTGAGTTTTGGAGAGCTATGAGGTATTGTAATGTCCAACATTTTTTTCAGTAATGCCTGGATTAAGATAGCATAGGTTAGGGTTTGGATGGTGGTATGGTGGTTACGTGAGATAATCTATAAGGTTGACGCACAGAAGTTACATGTTGGGAGACCTCCCTGGGTGTCCCAGGCATGTGTGTGCCCATGTGCTAGCTGAGGCTGGAATGGGATGGCAGCATTGGAACCCTGTTGGGGGGTGTTATTTTTCTCTCTTTTGTATCTCTTTCTTTCTTAGTTATGGAAGAAATAAGTAAATAAACTTTTTAAGAAGATAGCCTAGATTAGGGAGTTTTATTTGAACAGAATTTGCTAGGAGTCAACAGGGCTATATAACTGCTAAAGGAGAAATTATAGTTATGGGCCATGTCAAAAAGTCAAGTGTTGAAGATGGAAGCTGAGTATTGAAGAGGTAGTGGAAATTCTAGAGTACTCTGTTGGGGAGATTTCTGGAGGGTTAAGTCCAGTTCTAAGCAACAAACCTAGCAGTGAGTTCTGCCAGGATGCAAGCAATCAGCACTGTGAAGTCTTGCCAAGCACAAGAAGTCAGCTCACGAGAAATCGGATCACAGAGGAAACACTCAGGGGACAGAGAATGATTAGACAAGAAAAAGGAATGTATATGGAACACAATAATTATATTAAAATATTTAAAGGAGAAAAACAGGAAAAATTATAATGCAAGAATCTACCTACAAGACTTCTATTTATGAGTCAAAATGAGAGAAAGACATTAGTAGCTATGCAAAGACCCAGAAATTCAACTCAGCTACTTATCTGAATACACTACGTGTCACCAATGTTCTGAAAGTTGAATCCTGAGCCAGCCTCGGGGCCTAGTGGTTAAGGAAGCTATATCCCAGATGGCCAACCCTCCTTCAATCTCACCTAACCCTTCTCCTCCATTCTCCTCTCAAGATTTTGGGAAAAACACACACACATCCAGTGTGATTTTCAGGCCTTTAGGTCTGGGGCTCAAACCTCAGTCAGCCATGAGGGAGTCTAGCACCTTAACCAGTACACCACCTACTGGTCTCTACATATTTTTATTTTGATATTATAGACTACATATTTCTATCCCCTAAAAATTAATATGACAAAACCTAATCCCCAATATTATGGTATTTAGAAGTGAAATCTTCGGGAGGTATTAGGTCATAGTGGTGGTGCCCTCGTGAATGAAATTAGTGCCCTTAAAAAAGAACCTCCAGAGCGTGAACTCCTTTGCCCCTTCTACCTTGTGAGAGCACAATGAGAACTAGGATGCAAGCACACCAGACACGGGATCTGCTGTTACCTTGATCTTGGACTTCCTGGCCCCCAGAACCACAAGAAATACATTTCTATTGTTTACATACCACCCATTTTATGGCATTTTTCTTATGGCAGCCTGAACAGACTAAAAGAGTCGAGTACACTGATGTTTACTCTCTGCTATTGTTCTGTTTTGTTTTTCAAAGTTTTATGGCCCTTTCTATCAGAGTGTGTGACTCCATGAAAATGCTTTAGCATTTTCTCATGTTTTAAGATGTGCTGAGAGTCAGAGTATCACCAGATACTGAGAGTGCGCTCACCTGGAGACCTCAGAGGTTCTAAGAGAAAATAGCCATGATGGAGTTGGTGGTCTTGAACTGGACAGAAGACCCCATGTGCAAGAGCCATGCTGAATGCAGCCATCCTGTCCTCTGCAGCTACCTTCAAGGAATCTTCTTGCCCACAGAGGCTTCCTCACTCACATTCTGACTATGGCTAGGTCAATCCATGGATAAAAACTTAGGGAAGCCAGATCAAGAGAGATCCAAAAGGTTCATACAATTTGCAACCACACTAATTCTGACACTAGGGTATGCACTCACCTGGCTAAATTCTCTCAGAGGCAGGATCCATAAGGCTTTTTTTTCTTCAGCAAATGCTTAGCCCCAAAGGATTTCATTACCTAATCTGGATGGCTCCTGACCCCTTCCAATTCGAACCCTAATTGTGCTGGCAGTAGTTAGCTGATACCAGTTAGTAAAGTTAATTCACAGGCCCAAATCCATTCTTCTACACCATGCTACTTCGCTGAAAGAACACAAAATATGATCCAGAAAACGGTGATTCTCAAGAAAACTTAGAGACTGATAAAATAATATTCAAATCCCTAAGCAGAGAGAAAAGTAGACCCTAGGAATGATATGCTCATCAGATAGAGTCTAGCATTCACTAGTGAATATGAGAACAGAAATAGGATGAAGGTAATAGTCACAGTGGGTAAGGCCCACATGTGTTTGCAAATTACACAGACCTTGAAGGAAAGCTCCACTCTCAAAAAAAAGTATGTCTTTGAAAATGTGCTTAACTTCTCTGGGTCTTAGTTTCCATTTCTGTAAAATATGGATATTAATACCTACATCACAGAAATTTTTTGTGTGACGATTAAACATGGTAGGGCATTTAGCATTGAACTTGTATTTACTGGTTGTTCAATAAAAGATAATGATCATGATGATGTGTGAGAGGTGATTCAATGATCCTTAAAGACTGGGAAATATTTATTAATAGTTGTTTCAGACTAACTTATTTCCTTTTTTATTTGCTAGAGGGTGCTCTCCAGAGAGGGGACTGGGTGGGGTGCGGGGAAGTGCCTTTCATGGAGGATGGTCACGCTGCAATCCCTTCTCTTCCATCTCTCCTTTCTTTTGGGATTTTGCGAATGCACACACATGCACTCTGCATGTTTCTTTAGCCACTGGGTCTGGGCATTAAACTACATGCTCAGCCTTGTGAGATCCAGCTGCCTTAACCACCAGGCCACGAAGCCAGCTCAACTAATTACTGTTTTAAAAGTATTTATTTATTTTATTTATTTATGTATTTATTTCATTAAAGAGAGAGAGAGAGAACACTCCAGTAGGGTCTTCATGCTGCAGTCCATCCCCAGAATCAGTCAGCCTGAGTCATGGGCACACATGCATGCACCAGGCATGCACAGGGAGACCTCCAGAATCTAAGACTTTCCCACATCAGTATTGCAGAGTGTTGTATTACCCCTGCACCATACAGGCTGGCCCCAAGACTAATATCATTTGTATTAATAAATTGATAGATCATGAAAATATCATTAGCTTTAATCTGTTATTTTATTAAACCATTTATCACAATCTCACATTTTTGTACCCAAAATATTAACTGTTGTCTATGAGAAGGAATATTTAGATCTGTGAGTAATCGTACCATGCCACTAATTACATTAATCTTGAGAATTGCCAAGGTGATTATGATTAGGCTGCTGCCTTGTTTGACATGTTTATTATCTATTGATTTGAGTCAATTCATAGTAAAGATACTTGCACATATAAGCCTTCATAAAACTAAAATTACCTTATTAGACTCAGATAATTTGCCTTTTACTGAAGATAATAACTGTATAACTTTTATAAACATCTGCCCTAAGGAGAAAATTTAAATTAAATTTAATTCTCTCTTATGAGGAAATTAAATACTGAGGGGCTAGAGGTGAGTTTTGGAGAGCTATGAGGTATTGTAATGTCCAACATTTTTTTCAGTAATGCCTGGATTAAGATAGCATAGGTTAGGGTTTGGATGGTGGTATGGTGGTTACGTGAGATAATCTATAAGGTTGACGCACAGAAGTTACATGTTGGGAGACCTCCCTGGGTGTCCCAGGCATGTGTGTGCCCATGTGCTAGCTGAGGCTGGAATGGGATGGCAGCATTGGAACCCTGTTGGGGGGTGTTATTTTTCTCTCTTTTGTATCTCTTTCTTTCTTAGTTATGGAAGAAATAAGTAAATAAACTTTTTAAGAAGATAGCCTAGATTAGGGAGTTTTATTTGAACAGAATTTGCTAGGAGTCAACAGGGCTATATAACTGCTAAAGGAGAAATTATAGTTATGGGCCATGTCAAAAAGTCAAGTGTTGAAGATGGAAGCTGAGTATTGAAGAGGTAGTGGAAATTCTAGAGTACTCTGTTGGGGAGATTTCTGGAGGGTTAAGTCCAGTTCTAAGCAACAAACCTAGCAGTGAGTTCTGCCAGGATGCAAGCAATCAGCACTGTGAAGTCTTGCCAAGCACAAGAAGTCAGCTCACGAGAAATCGGATCACAGAGGAAACACTCAGGGGACAGAGAATGATTAGACAAGAAAAAGGAATGTATATGGAACACAATAATTATATTAAAATATTTAAAGGAGAAAAACAGGAAAAATTATAATGCAAGAATCTACCTACAAGACTTCTATTTATGAGTCAAAATGAGAGAAAGACATTAGTAGCTATGCAAAGACCCAGAAATTCAACTCAGCTACTTATCTGAATACACTACGTGTCACCAATGTTCTGAAAGTTGAATCCTGAGCCAGCCTCGGGGCCTAGTGGTTAAGGAAGCTATATCCCAGATGGCCAACCCTCCTTCAATCTCACCTAAACACATGTGCATGCATGCCCAAAATGCTGACAAGAAAATGAAATGGAGGAGAAGGGATTGCAGCATGATCATGAAGGGTGCTTTCTTCCTCTTTCTCTGTTCCCTGGTAAGTGCATGTGCTCTGTGGCAATTAAAAAAATAAAAATGATAAAAATAAATAAATGAAAGTTGAATACTAAATGCTAGATGTTATCCTGGATTGTATCCTAGAACAGAAAAAGGACACCAGTAAAAAAATGAGTGGTGTGGTGGTTAAGACACTGGACACTCCCACATGGCTGACCAGTTTGAGTCCTGGACTCCTAGACCTGGCTGCTTGCTTTCTCACTTCCCCTCTCTCTCTGTCTCTCCCTCTGGTCAAATTAAAATAAATGAATGAATAAATAAAATTAAATACATAATTCTAAACAAACAAACAAATAAAAAAACAAACTAAAAAAAATCCTGAGAAATCTGAAAAATGTCTATGTTTTAGTCAATGTATGTTACCAAGGTCAATTTCTAAGTCTTAATATATTGATACATAAGATGTTTATTCAGATTTCCCTGTTTTTCTCCTTTAAATATTTGAACTTCAATTTGTCACAGTTCTTCTGGAGTTGTGAGTCAAGTTCTAGCAGCAAACCATAAATCTAGGAAAATAATTTTAAATACAGTTTTAAAAGCCTTATGCGAGATGGCTGCTGAATTTCAGCTATGAAGTATTACTTTCAGGGACTAAAAATGTAGACTTTCTGCTGAGACTTCTCTCTCCAGATCCATTTCTAGATTGGAGAGGCACAAATCAAGGTCCATTCTGAGATGGTTACTGGACTTCAGTTGTGAAGTATTGCTTTCAGGGACTAAAAATGAAGACTTTCTGCTGAGACTTCTCCTTTCAGATCCATTTCTAGATTGGGTCAGAATATTCCTCAATTCTCCTTGAATCTGATGCACAAAGAGTGAAAAATGGAACAGAAGAGAGATCGCAGATCACCTCCTCCAGTAGACCTCTGAATACTCAGATTGAACATCAAGAATTAAGAAGAAATGCACAACCCACCTGATGACCAGAAATCACCGCAGGAGCACAAGAAATATGGGAAAGCAAGACAATACCTCTCCTCCAAGGGAAAAGAATAACTCCTCTTCATCCACAGACAGTACCATGGAACTCATGGAAATGTCAGATAAAGAATGTAGAATATTCATAGTGACGAAGCTAACAGAGATGCAAGAGAAGAGAAACAATGAACTCCAGAAAATGCAGGAGAAAAGAGCTGGCGATTTCCAGATGGTGAGGAAGTTCTTGCATGATATGAAAGAGGAAACACATATCATAAAAAAAATTAAAAAAAAACAAATGGAGTTGTTAGAGATCCAGTGTGATTTTCAGGCCTTTAGGTCTGGGGCTCAAACCTCAGTCAGCCATGAGGGAGTCTAGCACCTTAACCAGTACACCACCTACTGGTCTCTACATATTTTTATTTTGATATTATAGACTACATATTTCTATCCCCTAAAAATTAATATGACAAAACCTAATCCCCAATATTATGGTATTTAGAAGTGAAATCTTCGGGAGGTATTAGGTCATAGTGGTGGTGCCCTCGTGAATGAAATTAGTGCCCTTAAAAAAGAACCTCCAGAGCGTGAACTCCTTTGCCCCTTCTACCTTGTGAGAGCACAATGAGAACTAGGATGCAAGCACACCAGACACGGGATCTGCTGTTACCTTGATCTTGGACTTCCTGGCCCCCAGAACCACAAGAAATACATTTCTATTGTTTACATACCACCCATTTTATGGCATTTTTCTTATGGCAGCCTGAACAGACTAAAAGAGTCGAGTACACTGATGTTTACTCTCTGCTATTGTTCTGTTTTGTTTTTCAAAGTTTTATGGCCCTTTCTATCAGAGTGTGTGACTCCATGAAAATGCTTTAGCATTTTCTCATGTTTTAAGATGTGCTGAGAGTCAGAGTATCACCAGATACTGAGAGTGCGCTCACCTGGAGACCTCAGAGGTTCTAAGAGAAAATAGCCATGATGGAGTTGGTGGTCTTGAACTGGACAGAAGACCCCATGTGCAAGAGCCATGCTGAATGCAGCCATCCTGTCCTCTGCAGCTACCTTCAAGGAATCTTCTTGCCCACAGAGGCTTCCTCACTCACATTCTGACTATGGCTAGGTCAATCCATGGATAAAAACTTAGGGAAGCCAGATCAAGAGAGATCCAAAAGGTTCATACAATTTGCAACCACACTAATTCTGACACTAGGGTATGCACTCACCTGGCTAAATTCTCTCAGAGGCAGGATCCATAAGGCTTTTTTTTCTTCAGCAAATGCTTAGCCCCAAAGGATTTCATTACCTAATCTGGATGGCTCCTGACCCCTTCCAATTCGAACCCTAATTGTGCTGGCAGTAGTTAGCTGATACCAGTTAGTAAAGTTAATTCACAGGCCCAAATCCATTCTTCTACACCATGCTACTTCGCTGAAAGAACACAAAATATGATCCAGAAAACGGTGATTCTCAAGAAAACTTAGAGACTGATAAAATAATATTCAAATCCCTAAGCAGAGAGAAAAGTAGACCCTAGGAATGATATGCTCATCAGATAGAGTCTAGCATTCACTAGTGAATATGAGAACAGAAATAGGATGAAGGTAATAGTCACAGTGGGTAAGGCCCACATGTGTTTGCAAATTACACAGACCTTGAAGGAAAGCTCCACTCTCAAAAAAAAGTATGTCTTTGAAAATGTGCTTAACTTCTCTGGGTCTTAGTTTCCATTTCTGTAAAATATGGATATTAATACCTACATCACAGAAATTTTTTGTGTGACGATTAAACATGGTAGGGCATTTAGCATTGAACTTGTATTTACTGGTTGTTCAATAAAAGATAATGATCATGATGATGTGTGAGAGGTGATTCAATGATCCTTAAAGACTGGGAAATATTTATTAATAGTTGTTTCAGACTAACTTATTTCCTTTTTTATTTGCTAGAGGGTGCTCTCCAGAGAGGGGACTGGGTGGGGTGCGGGGAAGTGCCTTTCATGGAGGATGGTCACGCTGCAATCCCTTCTCTTCCATCTCTCCTTTCTTTTGGGATTTTGCGAATGCACACACATGCACTCTGCATGTTTCTTTAGCCACTGGGTCTGGGCATTAAACTACATGCTCAGCCTTGTGAGATCCAGCTGCCTTAACCACCAGGCCACGAAGCCAGCTCAACTAATTACTGTTTTAAAAGTATTTATTTATTTTATTTATTTATGTATTTATTTCATTAAAGAGAGAGAGAGAGAACACTCCAGTAGGGTCTTCATGCTGCAGTCCATCCCCAGAATCAGTCAGCCTGAGTCATGGGCACACATGCATGCACCAGGCATGCACAGGGAGACCTCCAGAATCTAAGACTTTCCCACATCAGTATTGCAGAGTGTTGTATTACCCCTGCACCATACAGGCTGGCCCCAAGACTAATATCATTTGTATTAATAAATTGATAGATCATGAAAATATCATTAGCTTTAATCTGTTATTTTATTAAACCATTTATCACAATCTCACATTTTTGTACCCAAAATATTAACTGTTGTCTATGAGAAGGAATATTTAGATCTGTGAGTAATCGTACCATGCCACTAATTACATTAATCTTGAGAATTGCCAAGGTGATTATGATTAGGCTGCTGCCTTGTTTGACATGTTTATTATCTATTGATTTGAGTCAATTCATAGTAAAGATACTTGCACATATAAGCCTTCATAAAACTAAAATTACCTTATTAGACTCAGATAATTTGCCTTTTACTGAAGATAATAACTGTATAACTTTTATAAACATCTGCCCTAAGGAGAAAATTTAAATTAAATTTAATTCTCTCTTATGAGGAAATTAAATACTGAGGGGCTAGAGGTGAGTTTTGGAGAGCTATGAGGTATTGTAATGTCCAACATTTTTTTCAGTAATGCCTGGATTAAGATAGCATAGGTTAGGGTTTGGATGGTGGTATGGTGGTTACGTGAGATAATCTATAAGGTTGACGCACAGAAGTTACATGTTGGGAGACCTCCCTGGGTGTCCCAGGCATGTGTGTGCCCATGTGCTAGCTGAGGCTGGAATGGGATGGCAGCATTGGAACCCTGTTGGGGGGTGTTATTTTTCTCTCTTTTGTATCTCTTTCTTTCTTAGTTATGGAAGAAATAAGTAAATAAACTTTTTAAGAAGATAGCCTAGATTAGGGAGTTTTATTTGAACAGAATTTGCTAGGAGTCAACAGGGCTATATAACTGCTAAAGGAGAAATTATAGTTATGGGCCATGTCAAAAAGTCAAGTGTTGAAGATGGAAGCTGAGTATTGAAGAGGTAGTGGAAATTCTAGAGTACTCTGTTGGGGAGATTTCTGGAGGGTTAAGTCCAGTTCTAAGCAACAAACCTAGCAGTGAGTTCTGCCAGGATGCAAGCAATCAGCACTGTGAAGTCTTGCCAAGCACAAGAAGTCAGCTCACGAGAAATCGGATCACAGAGGAAACACTCAGGGGACAGAGAATGATTAGACAAGAAAAAGGAATGTATATGGAACACAATAATTATATTAAAATATTTAAAGGAGAAAAACAGGAAAAATTATAATGCAAGAATCTACCTACAAGACTTCTATTTATGAGTCAAAATGAGAGAAAGACATTAGTAGCTATGCAAAGACCCAGAAATTCAACTCAGCTACTTATCTGAATACACTACGTGTCACCAATGTTCTGAAAGTTGAATCCTGAGCCAGCCTCGGGGCCTAGTGGTTAAGGAAGCTATATCCCAGATGGCCAACCCTCCTTCAATCTCACCTAAACACATGTGCATGCATGCCCAAAATGCTGACAAGAAAATGAAATGGAGGAGAAGGGATTGCAGCATGATCATGAAGGGTGCTTTCTTCCTCTTTCTCTGTTCCCTGGTAAGTGCATGTGCTCTGTGGCAATTAAAAAAATAAAAATGATAAAAATAAATAAATGAAAGTTGAATACTAAATGCTAGATGTTATCCTGGATTGTATCCTAGAACAGAAAAAGGACACCAGTAAAAAAATGAGTGGTGTGGTGGTTAAGACACTGGACACTCCCACATGGCTGACCAGTTTGAGTCCTGGACTTCATGGCTTGCTTTCTCAGTTTCCTTCTCTCTCTCTATCTCTGTCTCTCTCTGGTCAAATTAAAATAAATGAATGAATAAATAAAATTAAATACATAATTCTAAACAAACAAACAAATAAAAAAACAAACTAAAAAAAATCCTGAGAAATCTGAAAAATGTCTATGTTTTAGTCAATGTATGTTACCAAGGTCAATTTCTAAGTCTTAATATATTGATACATAAGATGTTTATTCAGATTTCCCTGTTTTTCTCCTTTAAATATTTGAACTTCAATTTGTCACAGTTCTTCTGGAGTTGTGAGTCAAGTTCTAGCAGCAAACCATAAATCTAGGAAAATAATTTTAAATACAGTTTTAAAAGCCTTATGCGAGATGGCTGCTGAATTTCAGCTATGAAGTATTACTTTCAGGGACTAAAAATGTAGACTTTCTGCTGAGACTTCTCTCTCCAGATCCATTTCTAGATTGGAGAGGCACAAATCAAGGTCCATTCTGAGATGGTTACTGGACTTCAGTTGTGAAGTATTGCTTTCAGGGACTAAAAATGAAGACTTTCTGCTGAGACTTCTCCTTTCAGATCCATTTCTAGATTGGGTCAGAATATTCCTCAATTCTCCTTGAATCTGATGCACAAAGAGTGAAAAATGGAACAGAAGAGAGATCGCAGATCACCTCCTCCAGTAGACCTCTGAATACTCAGATTGAACATCAAGAATTAAGAAGAAATGCACAACCCACCTGATGACCAGAAATCACCGCAGGAGCACAAGAAATATGGGAAAGCAAGACAATACCTCTCCTCCAAGGGAAAAGAATAACTCCTCTTCATCCACAGACAGTACAACGGAACTCATGGAAATGTCAGATAAAGAATGTAGAATATTCATAGTGACGAAGCTAACAGAGATGCAAGAGAAGAGAAACAATGAACTCCAGAAAATGCAGGAGAAAAGAGCTGGCGATTTCCAGATGGTGAGGAAGTTCTTGCATGATATGAAAGAGGAAACACATATCATAAAAAAAATTAAAAAAAAACAAATGGAGTTGTTAGAGATGAAGGCTGTAATATGGGAAATCAGAATCTACCTTGAAAGTATTAAAAGTAGACTAGACCATACAGAAAATTAAATCTCAGATGTAGAAGACAGTATCGCTGGCCTAGAAAAAAAATCACCATGAAGACTGAGAAAATAGCCCCCCAAAAATGAGAATAATATATGAGAAATACTAGATACCATTAAACATCCAAACAACTGGATAATTGGTATCCCAGAAGGTAAAGAGATTAATAAGGGCATTGATAATCTATTCCATAAAATCCTGGAAAAATACTTCCCAAACCTAGAGAGGCATTCAAAGATCTAGTCCCAAGAAATACAAAGGACCCCAAAGAGAATCAACCCAAGAAGATCTTCTCCAAGACACATTATAGCCAGATTGACCAAAACCACAGATAAAGAAAAGATACTGAGATTGGCAAGAGAGAAACATCAAATCACCTACAAAGGATATCCCATTAGGCTAACAGCAGACCTCTCATTAGAAACAATGCAAGCGAGGAAAAAATGGGAAAATATATTCAAAGTGTTAAGGGAAAAACAATTTCAACCAAGAATACTGTACCCAGTAAGATTATCCTTCATCTGGGAAGAAAAGACAAGAACATTCTCAGATAAACAAAACCTGAGAGAATTTACCAACACCAGACCAAATCTCCAAGAAGTTCTCAAGGGAGTGTAATACTAGAAAAATTAAATACCTACACACAGAAGTAAGAGTTCAAAAACAACCAAGAAAAGGGTCGGCTTAATGGTAGGGACAAGTCTGGAGTTGAATGTTATGTTCCAGAATTTAAACGGGAAGATCAGACCACACAGAAGATAAAGTACATGAGACTGAACTGGTGAAATAGAATCTTATGACTTTCGACTAAAACACTGCTGATTGTCTTCTATACTTTCTTTTCCATATTTAAGGATTTTTGTCTTGTCTTGAGCTACTGATAGGTTCATGCACTTATTATTTGAACAGAATCCCAATCTGTTTCCTGGCTTTAAGTTTTAAGCAAAGTTCTCTTAGCATCTTTTTAATTTTGATTTATTAAAGCAAAAACTGCTTTTCTTGAAATTAAAAAATACGTTAAAAATACCTATTTAATGACCACAGTAAACTATATAGCATCAGCTAAGTGCTACTTTAGAGTATATTTGTTCTACTCAGAGCCTCTTGCCAAAAGTCAGACATTTATTGATATACACATGCACACACACACACACACACACACACACACATATATATATACAATCAGCTGAATTTGCTATTGAAAATGGATTAATTAAGATATTTTGTGAATCAATAAAATAAGGGAGGGAAGGAATAGAATGCAACTGTAGACACCAGATACCAGAGACAGTGCAGGAGGAGGGTGGGAAATGGCAGGGGGTGAGAAATAGGGAGAAAAATACATATACATGTATATATGAAACAAATGGAAAATTATTTGTCAATAATTACATGTATAATTAAGCCACTATGCAGTGAATTCTGGATGGGAAATCATATTTTGTATGCTGAGATGATGCTCAGTGTATGAATGTAAAAGAAATTAACTTAAAAGTAAATAAATAAAATAAAAAGAAAAAAGCCATATGCACAAAGATGTTAATTACATCAAGAAAATTTAGAAACAAAGTATTCAACCATAAGGAAATTGTTAAATTATAATACATCTCTATGATGAAATGTCTTGAAGCCATTACAGGTGTTTCTGAAGTTGTTTTAGCATGAGCAAATGTTTATGATGTAATTTGAAATGCTAAAGCTAGACATGAACCTCACTTGTAGTCTTAACTGCTATGCTATGCTACTTAAGCAAATAGGGAAAATGATTAGAAAAAAAAAAAGACACTCAAAACTAATACACATTTTCTCTATATTTTCTTCTTTTTTTCCTCTAACATGCATATATTACTTACATAATTAAAAAAAAAAACATAAAAAGCATTGAACTAGTTTTCTTATGTGAACAGTTTAGAGGTCAAAATCTTTCCTTTCTTCCCCCAGGCTTTGACCATCCGTAGGAGGTTAAAAGACAGAATGAAAATGATAAGATTTTGTATAATATGAAGTAACTCATAAGGATTTTTTTTAAATAAATATGGACAATAGCTAGATCCATTAGAGCTGGAAACGGTCTCTGTGCTTCTGAGCAATCACAAATGGCTTAGAGGCATGAGGGCCCGCCAGATAAAGGAGTGTGCCAAAGATATCTCCATCAGAAATGTGTGTTTCGTGCACAAAGATGAAAAATGCCACCAGAGGGGGAGGGATTAGAATCTGTCCCAGACCTTGGACAATCAACCAGAATTATATCCTCATGTAGACAAATGTTCATAAAGTAAGTATGGAAGTAATTTTCAAGCCAAAAAGCGTATAGTTAAAGATGGTATTTATCCAGAACAATGATTTAAGTCTTATTACCAAAAAGGCTTCATGAAACCATCAAATACAGAGCTAGGAAAATCCTAGTAAGTGGGCTGTAATGCCATGGCAAAACACTGAATACCAAGTATCATGGACAGCTTTTGCTTAGATAAACCAATCATTTCCTCCCCAAGGAGGTTCCTTACAGAACGCTGATGGAAACAGGTCCTTACACCAAAGGAGAAAGAGAACATCATCCTGTTTAGACAGGAACAAGGTCACCTGTTTAGACAGGAACAAGGTCATCTATGCCCTTCTTGTCCAGTAGTCCTGGGTACTTAAGAACGCCAGTACTGTTGGGCAGAACAGCTATGAGCCAAAAAACTTCCAAAAAATGAAACTGTCCAGCTGGGCATTTCATTTCTTCAGTGAGGGGCCACATAATGTTTGTGGACTGTTTATGGTTTTATTGATAGTTTGTTTGTTAGCAAGATATATGGATTTTTTAGCTTCAGTACCAAAGTAGATCAAAACTGGGCTGGCTCCATGGCCTAATGATTAAGGAAGCTAGATTCTACTTGGCAGACCCCACAGTTTGAGTCCTGGACCTGGCTGCTTGAGAAACACACCAGGCACATGTGTTAGTGTGTGTGTGTGTGTGTGTGTGTGTGTGTCTGCGTGTGTGGTGTGCGTATGTGTGTGTGTGTGTGTATGCATACCCCAAATCCCAGCAGGGTGGAGAAATGGAGGAGAAGGGATTGTGGCATGATCATTCTCCAGGGGAGTATGTGCTTTCTCCCTTTCTCTCTGTGCCAATCTCTGGTGAGCACACTCTCTGGCAAAATTAAGAAAAAAAAAGTAGATAAAAAACACATTTTAAAAATATTGCTTCTGCAAAACATATGTAGGTCTGATACTAGTCTTCGTTTGATTTTGTCCTGTTAATTATAAAACTAATCTAGTATCAGCAAAGTTGTTATCAACTATGGGCCATGGCAAAACACTGAATACCAAGTATCATGGACAGCTTTTGCTTAGATAAACCAATCATTTCCTCCCCAAGGAGGTTCCTTACAGAACGCTGATGGAAACAGGTCCTTACACCAAAGGAGAAAGAGAACATCATCCTGTTTAGACAGGAACAAGGTCACCTGTTTAGACAGGAACAAGGTCATCTATGCCCTTCTTGTCCAGTAGTCCTGGGTACTTAAGAACGCCAGTACTGTTGGGCAGAACAGCTATGAGCCAAAAAACTTCCAAAAAATGAAACTGTCCAGCTGGGCATTTCATTTCTTCAGTGAGGGGCCACATAATGTTTGTGGACTGTTTATGGTTTTATTGATAGTTTGTTTGTTAGCAAGATATATGGATTTTTTAGCTTCAGTACCAAAGTAGATCAAAACTGGGCTGGCTCCATGGCCTAATGATTAAGGAAGCTAGATTCTACTTGGCAGACCCCACAGTTTGAGTCCTGGACCTGGCTGCTTGAGAAACACACCAGGCACATGTGTTAGTGTGTGTGTGTGTGTGTGTGTGTGTGTGTGTGTCTGCGTGTGTGGTGTGCGTATGTGTGTGTGTGTGTGTATGCATACCCCAAATCCCAGCAGGGTGGAGAAATGGAGGAGAAGGGATTGTGGCATGATCATTCTCCAGGGGAGTATGTGCTTTCTCCCTTTCTCTCTGTGCCAATCTCTGGTGAGCACACTCTCTGGCAAAATTAAGAAAAAAAAAGTAGATAAAAAACACATTTTAAAAATATTGCTTCTGCAAAACATATGTAGGTCTGATACTAGTCTTCGTTTGATTTTGTCCTGTTAATTATAAAACTAATCTAGTATCAGCAAAGTTGTTATCAACTATGGAATATATTCAGTATAGTATGTATGTATATGTTCCCAGATTTAAAGAGTATGAGTTCTTTCTGGTGAATACAATACACTTTTAACCCTAATATCCATACTGTTAGAGTTCATTTTTGGCAGTTTTGAATATCCTGAGGTTTCATTCCAAGATTAGCTACAGAAACTTAATGATTCATGTACATTAAAAAAAAAGACATCTGGGACTCTCTTCTGATATTGTGACTTAATCTCCACCAAATATCTACTATTTCCACAAATATGTAATCTCAATGAACTCAGGGCAGTTTGATAAAGAAATATATATTCATTTCAAATCTGAATACCTTCATTTTCTTCAATAAATTAGAGGTCTCATTGACTTCCTCCTTCTTCAGATTCAAGGTTAATGTGTTCAAACGACTCATCACATCACTAAAGATGTAAAATTCTGAGCCATTGGGAGCCTGATAAATGAGGTCTCTAGGGGTGTCCACTTTTCTCCAAGCCCTTGATCTGTGAACCACATTTAGTAAAGCCCCTTTGACTACATAAGATACAATAGATTTCTATTCTCTACTTCAAGTAATGGATGTATCCCTGAAACTGGCAATGGTAAAACTGTAGTCCTAAAGAAAATTCTATCTTGTTCAATTGCTTTGTCTAAATCATGTAAAAAAAAAAATTAAAGAAAATTTTCAGGTAGAAAATTAATGGAAGCTGGGGCCATCAATTTTCTCTTCTGATGTAAATGTTAGATCCATTTCTACTTTTAATTAAAGTGGTTCTTCAGTAATATATGTTCTAAGTTATTCCCAGGTATTGTGTGTATTAGTGGGGGGAGGAACCCAGTAAGTGTCAGCCCAAGATCAAAGGACACATTGACTGAAACTCACTCAGATTTCATCTTTTAGATCTTTTCCAACTCTCATATATGGGATGAAAAAGAAGAAAGCTTGGATCCCTTAAAGTGAGTAAGAGAGAAAGGAGAAGAAATCAAGGGCTGCATGCTGAGACCCACAGTCCATGAACATGGTTTCCCCTGCCCACCCACAGCAAGGCCTAGTCAAGGAGAAGTTGCAAGGGCACATATTTGTCATGGCATGACAAGTTAGAAAAATATTGCCCCTGAGCCACAAGCCACAAGCCAAGGCTGCTCTGTGAGATTTATAGCCTATTTGTTTCCACTTAACTCAGCCAGGTTTGTTAGAGGACAGTTTTGTTCCCAGAGGCCTCATTAGTGAGTGGCAGCTGTAGAAGTGTTGCAACTTGAAGACTGACTCAGATATGAATATGTAAATTATATTCAAACACAATTGATACACAAAGCTCATAAGTCAGGATGGAGCCTTTGGGGAAATTCCAGTAGACAATACCGTCAGAGGGAAATTTATAGATAGATCTGTGTTTGTTAAAAAAAAAAAAAATGTGTCTGGGTTCTTTTATTTCATTTACTCTCTTTAGCTTAAGTTAATAATCAGTCCAGCACAACTACACCTAGATGAGAACACTGACATTAATAAAGCTATATGGTTAGAATGTCTCCTCCAAAACTTACATTGAAATTTAATTGTCACTGATGGTATTAAGAAATGAGACCTTTAAGAGGGGATTAGGTTAGTTATTGCAAAAATAGGCCCCTGATTAGAGGATGAGTTCAGCCTGATTTACTCTCTGTTTCATTTCTGCTTTCTGTCTTTCACCATGGACCCTCACCAGACGCTGGGACCATGCCCTTGGACTTCACAGCCTCCAGAACCATGAGTAAGTAAACCCTTAATGTTTATAAATTACCCCATCTGTTACGGTGGCAGAAATGGGCTAGGACACAAATTCTTCAATCTTCCTCTATTCTCCCTTACCCACGAGAAGCATTTTTCAGAAGTATCAGAATGAATGGTGCAATAAAAATCTGGTAAGATGACTTCTGATCTAATTCAAAATGGCTGACATATCACACAGAGCAACTTCTTCTTTCATTTCAAATTCTTAGAAGGGACATCTCACTCTGGAAAACAATAAGGCACACCCTCAGTGGACCGGAAATCAAGAAGCATCACTAAACGATGGAGTATGATAGGATTATATTGAATAAGGCCACAACTGGACCAGCCGATAGCATGGTGGCTAAAGTGGCTGGATCCCCTGCGGCCAACTCTGTGGTTCAAATCTGGGACCTCGAGTCTTCAGAAACATGCAGGGTGCATGTGTGTGCATGCTTAAAGTCCCCAAAGGAGGGAGAAATGGAGGAGAAGGAATTGCAGTGTGACTATTTCCAAGTGTGTGTTTTCTCAATTTCTCTCTATCTCTTTTCAGCAAGCACATATACCCACTGACAAAATTAAAATAAAAAACACCATAACCAAAATGCAAACAAGAGAGAGCAATTACAAAGGATGAAGCGAAGACAAGGCACACCCGACCAGGAGGAATCTGTCAACTTGAAGGGAGGGGAGCCTGGCATCATTGACAAGGTTGTTACTTAAGGTTTCCCGATAAGAGCCACTAGGTGTGCGGACTCCTTCCTCTCCTTCACTTCTTCATATTCCCACACTTCCTCCTGCCCCACGCCACTCAGATCAGGCAGCAAGCAACAGAGCTGTTTGCACTTTGAGATGAATAATGAGTATGTGTGCCTGGACAGAGAGACTGACTATTGTCTTGGGCAACTGTCAATTCCCTCCTACTATAAGTTGTTCTCATGCCTAAGAGTTTATTGAAGTAACATAGCTGGCAGCAACAACCCCTCCCTAGGTTCACTATACACACCGTTGCATAAGCACAGCAGCACAGGGTGCCTCTCTCTCCTGCCTTTCACCCTGTCGTGAGCACACTTGCCAGGAGGTATTGCACACACAGCAGTTAAACGGGGGGAAATAAAGAGTCACTCAAAATCACAAATCATTAAACTTGGAGGAAAATTAATGCTGAAAGCACAACCATCATCCGGATCTTTGCCACTCATTGTACAGACAAAAAGGATGAGAATTCTGGAGGATCTTGCATGTGTAACAAATTGCTCTGACCCAGCAGTGACACGTTACTTCTCACTGGCCAGAGCTAGTTGTATGGTCCCATTCAATCATGAAGGGTTAGAAACTGCAGTCCTCCTGTGCGCTCAGAAAGGGGGAAGCCATAAATACCTGGCAAACAACACTACTTATTGTCACATTAACCTGGTACAGGAGCATCAGAGATCCCTGCACTAAGGATCCCAGGCCAATTCCATGTTAAATAAAGGGCGAGTCTAGTGAGAAGCTGGAGGCCCAGGTTGGCTTAACCACCAGGTAGAAATAACTCATCCAGTCCAGGAATCACATGCTGAAATATTCAGTTTGTAAGCTAAATGATGTGATTGAATGTAAAAGAGAAAGTGAAATTTTAAAGTGTTAAATAAATAAATAAATAAAAAGAAGCACCCCTGGGAGCTGGCAGGGAGCCTGGTGGTTAAGGTTCGGGATTCTCACATGGCAGACTGGTTCGTGTCCTGCACCTGACAGCTTGCTTTCTCATTTTCCTTCTCTCTCTCTCTCTGTCTCTCCCTGGTGAGTACATGTGCCCTATACCAATTAAAAATGAATAATGATAAATAAAATTAAAAGTAGATTTTTTTAAGTTAAATTTCACTATTAATTGAAAAAATGCAAATTATAATGAAATATTTTTATTTTTGATATAAAAGTTTCTTAACATAAAACGATGGCAAAAATAAGGAGAAATGGCTGATTTCATGTAATTATTCAGTCACTTTGGAAGGAGAGTAGGGCCTATCTATTAAAATTGAAGTTTCAGGGCTGGCCCTGTGGCCTAGTAGTTAAGAGAGTTGGATCCTACATGGTCAACCACATGGTTGCAGTGGCTTGAAAAACACTTCAGGCGGGTGTGCATGTGTGTGTGTGTGTGTGTGTGTGTGTGTGTGTGTGTATGCATGTATACCCCAAATCTCAACGGGATAGAGAAATGGAGGAGAAGAATTGTAGCATGACCACATGCCCATTGAAGGGAAGTCCTTTCTCCTACTGTTTCTCTCACTGTCTTTCTCTGACAAGAGCACATACCCTGTGGCAACTTAAAATAAAAAAAGACATTATTCCACAAAGTATTTTAAACATTGCTAAGAATTTTCTTTGCTAGTCTATGCCCCAGCAGTCATAATTATCAGAGCCCCATGTGATAAGTGAAAAAAAGCTATTATCTTCCAACTGATAGCATCCTGTTCTCAACGCTTCCTGGTTGTTCTGAGAATTCTGACAGGCCCCTGACAAGCTTACTGGGAGAAAAAGTGTTCACTCATGCAAGAATGGGAATAGATTTTGTGATTAATAAGTCTTTGATGTAGAAGAAAATAAAAATCCAAATTGGTTATGGGCCTGCTCCTATCCCACAAGACACAGAAGAGTGAGGAGACACCAGAGCAATGAGCCTGCACTGTCTGGCTAGATCAGTCATGCTGGGCTAGACCACACTGTGATAAACAAACATCTCCCAAACTTGCCGTGGCTGCAAACAATAAAAATCCCTTTATTACTAACCTAACATGTCCACTACAGGTCAGCAAGGAGGAATCATCATCGTAGTCCTGAAAAACTCATGCCGCAAGTGCAACCATCATCCAGAACGTTGCCACTCATTATACAGACAAAAAGGACGAGAATGCTAGAGGACCTTGCATTTATAATCAAATGTTCTGGCCCAGCAGTGGCACGTTACTTATTGGCCAGAGCTAGTTGTATGGTCCCATTCAATCACAAAGGGTTAGAAACTGCAGTCCTGCTGTGCGCTCAGAAAGGGGGAAGCCATAAATATCTGGCAAACGACACTACTTATTGTCACATTAACCTGGTACAGGAGCATCAGAGATCCCTGCACTAAGGATCCCAGGGCAACTCCATGTTAAATAAAGGGCGAGTCTAGTGAGAAGCTGGAGGCCCCAGGTTGGCTTAACCACCAGGTAGAAATAACTCATCCAGTCCAAAAATCTTAATGTAAATGGAAAAATCCTGATAATGGCTAGTTGGGATAATCTATGCATGTAAGCAAAGCTTTATTATTTCTTCCAGTTGTTCATAAATGATTCGTGGTCAGAGATTTCCAAAGCTGGCTGATCATCACTATGACCAGGGAAGATTTTACACATAGAAATGTATGTATTTTACTCCTAAGAATTGTAATTCAATGTATAGCTAGGATAGGATAATCCTCATGCATTTATATATTTGCCTCTTGCAGAGAAGTATAAAATATATAATAAATAAAAATACACCCGGATCCTTGTGCCTGGTTCCTGGTACAAATCTAAAACTTAGAATTTCCTGGGTGATAGAGGTGATAAGAATGTATTTTGCTAGTTATTTATTTATTTATTTTTAGAGAGATTTTTGCTATAGGACGCATGTGCTCACCAGAGAGAGAGAGAGAGAAATCACCCCTTTTTTCTTGTCCTCCATTTTCCTTTTGGGATCTTGGGCACGCATGCACATGCACCTGGCATGAGTTCCAAGCAGCCAGTTCTGGGATTCGAACCACAGTCAACTATGTCGGAGTCCAGCAATGTAACCATTACGCCATCTGCTGATCCCTGTCTTTTATTATTTATAATCACCCCCTTTTAAACACACTTAGGTTTCTGTTACAAAGGTGATTCTCGTGGGCTTTTATTTAGGTGGGGGCTGGTTCCAAAGGAATCTGCCGTGTGATTAGAGAGTTGGGAGTTTGGGCTCCTTCCTTGGACCTTCAGAGAGGAGAGAGGAGCTGGAGATTGAGTTTAATCACCAATGGCCGAAGACTTAACCATGCCTATGTAATAGAGCCTCCATTAAAAACCCCAATTGTGGACAAACACATCCATGTGTGGGGAGGACAGTGTGCCCCAACTCCATGGGAACAGACACTCCTGCACTCAGACCCTTCTCAACCTGTGCCATGTACCTCGTTATGTAGTCATTCATTTGTGTCCTTTATAATAAACTATAGCAGCAAGTATAGCATTTCCTGAGTTCTGTGAGTTGTTCTAGCACATTATCAAACTTCGGGCAAGGGAGGAGCTGTGGGAACCCCTAATTTTGTGGCCACATTGTTCAGAAGTGCAGGCCACCTGGGGAACAGATCCTGAAGTGAAGGCAGTCTTGTGGGACTGAGCCCTTAAAGCCTGTTGAGTCTGATGCTTACTCCAGGGAGTTAATAGCAGAAGTGAACTGAATGGACATCTGGTTAGTGTCAGAAAATGAGAGAATTGCTGGAGTGAGAGACAAAACCCTTCACACTTACACTCCCAAGATTCTCACAGTCATTAGGTTTAGTCACTTTTGGTAAAGACAGATAGTCACCAGCAGTCCTCACTCTGACTTATGCACCAGTCTTTCCAACTTTGCAGGCCACTGAGACTGTTGAGGGACCAGATGACCTGAAGGGAGTCACTGAGCGCCAACAAAATAGAATCAAAGGAACACTGACTGAGAAACACCAAGGCCCACTCCTTGGTCCTTGTTCTAGATAGCAATTGCTGCATGTCAAACCATTCCAAAGAGTGGTTTAACATAGCAACAAGTATTTAATTTGCTTATAAATCTGCATTTTGGGGCACAGCTCTGCAGAGAAGATTGTTTTTGTTCCATGTGTCCCCAACATGTGAGGCTTGAGGGGAGCTAGAGGACCCACTTCCAAGTTGGTGCTAAAATGCTGGCTGTCAATAGCAGCCATTGGCCAGGTACCTCAACTCCTCTTCATTGGTGTCTTTAGGGCACTATTTAGACTTCCCTTCCTCACAGCAAGGCAGCTGGGTTCCAAGAGGCCATGTTCCCAGAGCAGGAAGTGGAAGCTGGCAGTCTAAGGCCTGAGGCTGGAAACTGATACAATGATACTTGGGCAAGCTGGTCACAGAGCCTGCTCCTATTCAAGGGGAGAAATGTATTAGGTTGTCGAAAAGTCATGATGTATTTTTCTTTGTTTTTCTATGTAAAAAATGTGCCATGACTTTCCTAACATTCCAACAGTTGCCACCATATACATATATATGTTGATAAAAGAAGTGTCAAAGAATTTGCAGCCATTTTTAAGCTGCCAGAATCTCTATTCTGCCCTTTGGGCCTTAGGCTTCTCACCTGTAAAATCAAAGTCAAACTGAATTATCTTTGAGGTCCCTGCCCATCCCCAAAGGCTATATGAATCACTGGTTCTGATGCATAATTTGCTAATTGACGAAGAGGTCTAGTCTATGAGTCCACTTCCTTTGTCAGCTTGCACACTGCGACTACTGAACCCAGCCAGACAGACACACCTAGGTCACAGGGCAGCCATGATTCTAGACACCCTGCCTCTTCTGCATTTTTCCCTCAACTCACTGCTGGTTTTCTCTACAAAGCCAAGCTGCATTTTACTTTCTGGAACCTGACCACAGCGGCCCTGAGGGCTTCCTAACCATCTACATCATTCTTGCCCTATGTCTTGGGCAATATTTATGAGTTAAACATGCAACAAAGGGAGAAGAAATTTCAGTAAGAGACCAGCAAAGTTCACAGGTTCAGTAAAGGGGTTCAGTGACTGGGCTCCAGATCCAGACACTCCCAGCACCACATTCTCACTGTGAGACTGCTTCAGCCTGGTACCGCTCAAGTAGAACATACGTTCTCCTGTCTGTTATGCTCCTGGACAGTCTCACCGGTCTGATATCATCTCCTAGAACTCATTCTTATTTTCCCCGTGTGATATAAAACCCCAGTAGTTCCCTCTGTCTACCTTCAATTCACACCCTAAAGTCAGGGTCATCAGTAGCAGGGTCCTACATGAATGATTTGGTTTCAGTATAATCACCTCCATTTATTACCTTTCCTATCCTCCTTTTTCCAAACTTGAGCTTTATGCTCAACAATAGTAAGCTTCGTGAGGTTTTCGGAATATATCATTCTCTTTCATGTCTCTGTGTCCTTGCAGGAGCAGCCTCTGTGCCAGAAACATCACTCCATCCTCTTAGTTTCCTAGTAAATGTCTATTCATCCTCGAAGTCTTTGATTAAATGCTTCTTCACTTGTGAAACCTTCTAGACTTTCCCTAGGCAATTTTGGGTAGCTTATGTTCCCGTTGTCCTATAATAATAATTATCTCCTTGCATCTTAACTAGGTTATTTACATGCTTGTCTCTCCACCAACTTTGAGGGCACAAACTGTGCTTTCTTTGTGTCTCTAACACTTGGCATTCATAATTCATTCATTTTCTTTCTTCTTTCATTTATTCATTCAACAAATAAGTGTTATAGTTAGAACCTATGGTGAACTAGACAAGGGACTGGGACTTCATGAAAAACACTGCTCCTGCCTTCTTGAGACGAGAGAAAACAGATTACAGGAAGGCCGGCAATGTCGGGGAGATAGGTAAAACGTACTAAGTGATGAGGTAGGGGGTACTTGTGACCACCTCAGAGATGCCCACTGGAAATGAGGTCGAGGTGTACAGGGAGGGAAGCCTGATGTTGAGAATGTTCCTGGTCTTTTACAGCTAGAGAACAGAAGAGAAGGGGAAGAATGAAGGAAGAGGCTGATGCTCAGTGGGAGACCAGATCCTAGGAACCTGGGAAGTCAGTTAAAGAGAATGGACTTTATCCTGAGAGCCTGATGAGTCATAGGAGTGTTTGAGGCACCTTGTCCCTTTTTTTCCCTTTGAAATTGCCTTTATGTAACTGCTTTTAATTAAAGAGAGAGAGAGAAAGACAGAGACTCTTGTAACAAGCAAAATAACCAAAGACACAGGAACAAGAAGTTAAAGATACTCCCTCTCATTACTATGCCCTGAGGCAATGTACACTGTTAAACTGCCCTTCTTTAAGTTGGTATAAAAACATGCAAACATGGAACAGGCATGTGTCTGACTTTCTTATAAAAATTGAATCAGGGACCCAACAGGTGGCATGGTGGCTAAGGCACTGGACTCCCACATGGCTGACCACAGTTTGAGTCCTGGACTTGGCAACTTGCTTTCTCACTTTCCCTTCCTGTTTCTCTGTTGAGCATGTGTACCCTATAGCAAATTTAAAAATAATAATCATAAGTAAAATTAAATAAATCTTTCTTTAAAAACTGGATCAGAGTATACACACTTTACCACAGCTTACTTTTTGCACGTATTATACAGTAGCATATCTCTGCATGGGAATATAGTGACAGATCTAACGTATTCACTCTTCTTTGCGATAGGAGGCACTGCGTTTATTAAGCCATTTTGTCATTTATGGGAAAATGTGCATTGTCCAATATTTTGCCATGATGAACAATGCTCTGTAAATACCCTTATCAATATATTCTTGGGGACTGATGAGTTTATATCCGTGGAATGACTACACACAATGGAGTTAATGGGTGTGCAGTTTGAACTTCGATAAACATTATCAGATTATTTTTCTCAAGATGGAGCATCACACTCCCCCCAACAAAATATAAAAGTGCTCATTTACAGGATATTACTGGTCTTTTTTTTTTTTTTTTTTGGAGAGGTTTTTGCTATGGGGCACATGCGCTTGCCAGAAAGACAGAAAGTGAGAAATCACCTCCCAGAGGGTAGTCACACCGCAATCCTTTCTTCTCCATTCTCATCTTGGGATCTTGGGCACGCATGCACACGCGCCCAGAGTGAGTTTAAACCACGGGTCTGGGGACTCAAACTGCAGTCGACTACATGGGAGTCCAGGGATATAGCCATTACGCAAACTGCTGGTCCCATTACTGGTCTTTTTAACTGTTGTCAATATAAGTAAATAATTAAATTTTACTTTCTCTGACTGTTCTATCCCATTTAAATCTTAATTTTCTCTTATATGAATTACCTGTGTGTATTTTTACTATATTCCTATTAGTTTTGTCATTCTGTTACAAATTCATGTGAACTTTGGCTAAGTAAAGGACAATAGCCTTTCATATATGCTGCGAATATTTCCCTGAGTCTATAGTCTTCGGTTTTTCATTAAGTTTATTCCCTCACTTCTTCTGTGGGAGAGAGCGAGTGAGAGACCCTCTGTTGGTGCTGTGCCTCTCCTTGGCTCTGTAGCTTGTCATCTGACTTCGCTCATGGTAGGTTTTTTTCTTATCGTTTTTAAAAAAGTAAGAACATGCGTCCTTTTTTTTCACTTTCACAAACTTTGGGCTTCCAACCACCATGGAAAATATCCCCTGTGCTTGACACAGTCATGTGGCACAGGCAGAGGGTGCTGCCGTGTGGGACTGGGCCATTTGGCTGATGTGGGCAGCCCCCAGACCCACCAGAACACACCAGCTGCAGTGCCACATGTCTGTAATCCTGGCTGGCTGGGAGCTGGGGCAGGAGATCGCAATGGTGGGACCCTGTCAAGAAAGTGCTTCTCCGCCCCCACCCCCCGCTTTTCACTCATAAGAAAAAAAAAAAAATGACACTCTATTCCAAGCTAATAATATAAATTTTAAATATAAATATAAAATTTCCGCTAATCTCTTAGAAGTATTTTGTGTTTGTCTATTTATTTATTTACACTTAAACCTTTTCCCCAAACCAATCTGGGATTTATTTTTGTTTGAGATGGCTGCCTACCTCGCTTTTCCCCAGATGAAAACCCAGTGAAGTCGGGAACCAGCAGTTAACGTAGTGGCTATGTCGCTGGACTCCCACGTAGTCGACCGCGGTTCGCGTCCCAGACCCGGTGGCTTAAAACTCACGCCGAGCGCATGTGCATGCGTGCCCAAGATCCCGAGAGGAGAATGGAGGAGAAGGGATTGCGGCGTGACCATATCCCCCCTGGGGGGGTGATTTCTCGCTTTCTGTCTCTATGTCTCTGTCTGTCTGGCGAGCGCATGCGCCCTATAGCAAAAACCTAGTGAAGTCAACATCGTGTCTTGAATCAATTATAACTTTCCCACCAAACTGGAATGTCATCTTTATCAGATACTAATTATGCAAATATACTGTGTCCATTTCTGAATTCTAGCCCGTTCCAGTAGACCATTTATTCATGTGCCAAAACATATTATTGTGTTGACAGTCACTTGATCTTAAGTTTTGATATCTGATAAGAAATGTCCCTTTCCTTTCTCAGAATTATCTGTCAAAGTCTACAAGGCTGCATTACAATGCCCCACTAAAATAATGTGTTACAACTAAATTAATCTTGTGTTTCTAAGAGGAAGTGGTTAAATGAGTTTTTGTGGACCCTGGAAGGTCGTGAGGATAAACGTTCCCCCAGTTTCCCAGGCGCCCTCATTCGCACATTGTCACACCCATTCTTGCCCACTGGGTGACCCAACGTCTTCCAAAACGGTAGACTCTGATTACTATTATTGCTTTTCCCCTCAAGTCCCAGGGGTCACCAGATCCGGGGTGGGAGGGGACCTTCCGCTGCCCATCTTCCTCTGACAAGACTGACCCACGCTGAAAAACTGCTTGCTTAGGGCTTTCCTCTCCTCAGGCTCCTGCTAGCTCTGAGCACAGCAGGGTAGAAGACCACTTCTCTGCACCTGCTAACGGTGCATTTCTACATTTCTGCAGCTGTTCCTGCAACATCTGGGTGCTGGGCTGGTCCCCAGCACACGCCCTCCTCGCTGTAGGTGTTGTCCTCCCAGCCCACCCTTTGGCTCTCCTGGTTACCACACCTGACCCTCCCTGAGGTAGAATCAGCTCAGCCTCCTCTTCATAGGCACTGCTGGCAGCAGGAGGGAGGTAACATCAGAATCATGGTGTGAGGGCCTGAGTTATACCCTGAAATGCACACGTTGAAATCCAACCCTACTTAGTTCAGAATGAGACCTTATTTGGAAATAGGGTCATTGCAGATGTAATTAGTTAAGATGAGGTCATTACGGTGGGCCCTCGTCCAAGACAACTGGTATTCTTATAAAAGGAGAAAATTTGGACGTGGAGTTACATACACAGGGAGGCAGACATGAAGAAGCAGCCAGAGACTCGGGTAGTGCTTCTAATAGCCAAGAAATACCAAAAGGTTGTCAAAAAACTGCCAGAGGGTTGAGGAGAGGCAAGGGACAAGTTCTCTCTCACAGTCTTCAAAAGGAACCAACCCTCCTGATACCAATCCTGGACTTCCAGCCTCTAGAACTTCCAGAGAATGAAGTCCTGTTGTCAGGGCCACCAGTCTTTGTACTTCGCTAACACGGCCCTGGGAACTAGGAATGCATCACCCAGCCCAGGTGAAGGCAGGCTGCCCTTCCTCACCAGGACCCATCTCTCTGATCTTTGCTGGGCTGGATGGAGAGTCAGAGCCCAGCAACCTTCAGTATGTTTTTAGATTGTAGTATCACTGGCCTCCAGAGCCTGGCCCTCACCATGTTGGAGGGCTAGCAGAACAGGGCAGGCCTCCACTGCCAGCCACAGCCTGAGCCCATGCAGAAGCAGGCCAAGGGCTCAGCCTTGCCAGCAGGCTGTGTGTGCCCAAGCTCCAGGAAACAGCAGGAAGTAACTGCTCGGCAACCCATCTACGCTGGGGTTTCTGACTTATCCTCCAGCACTTCACACACTGTCTGTCATCCCCCGAGACACATTGCCATTCCGAAATGTATGCAGATGACCTGCAGGAAGACCCGAGGATGTGTCCATCCATCCCTCCCGGGCCTGCTCAGTGCTCAGCTCACAGTAAGTGCTGAGCATTTATTTTATGGGTATGTAGAAGCATGGACAAACATCCAGGAGGCTCTCTGGGATAGGCTTCGCCCACCCTGAATTTAACAAAGCAGCCAAGCACTCCTTACTTAGAGGAGCTTCTGAAACACTCAGTTGTGAGGTCACTGCAGATGCCTGTTCTTGCCACCTGGGCCCTGCATTCTGTCTCACCCCGCTGGGCTGAACGCTTCCCCACGCCACCCTCTTCAGCAAGTCTTCTGAGTTCAATTCCAGTCGGGCTCCCTCCTGACAGCTCTTCACAGTCAGCTTCATGCAAAGGAGGTTCAAACAGCCCCTGGCATGTCTCCCTGGAATTACCACCCAGCATCGCCCCACCCCAAAACCTACCAAAAGCTCCAGCCTGAGCTCAGAAGAGAAATCCATTTAGAAATGGATGTACTGACAACTCCTCCTTTGTCGAAAACACGAGCTCATCTTGAAACAGCCATCCCAGTGAAGGCATGTGAGGGAAAACAAAAACAAACAACAAAACCACCCGAGGCCTCTGTGTCATTAAATTCCAGAAACTTCCACATACAGGAATTGCGCTAGGGAAGGCAGTTGCCAGAGTTGGGGAAAGACAGAGACACTGGGGACTTGAGAGCTGGAATGGCCAGAAAAGTGCCGTGAGCTCTGGCCCTGCTTGGCTCTTAAAGAGAACCCCACCACTCACTCATTAACCGGCCCTAAAACCTGCTAAGTGAAAAAGAAAAATAAATGAGCTCATTAAATCCGGAAGGAGGGAAGACCTGGAGGCTTAACTAAGGAAATTCCCAGCAACCGCTTAGGAAAACAAGGGTGTTGGGCACAGCCAGATTCATGGCCAGTGCTAGAGGGCCGACCCCCAAATGAGGGGGCTGAGTCGTCCCACACCACCTCACAGGGCCCGGCCACTTCTGGCTCTGCCAATAGCCACAGGACAGGGAGCTGCTGCTTGCTTGTGGGATGCTGGTATGGTTTGCCAGGTCAAGAGGTCCACGTCTTTGGTCAAACTCATGAGGAAATCAGTTGAGAAACAGAGTGGGACGTTCCAGGAGCATGATGAGTTCTGGAGAGAATTAGGACTTTAACCCAGCCTGTGGGAACTGCCTATGACACACAGCCTCCAGTCTGGCTCCACAGCAGCTGCTGGTCCACCTCACCCCTGCCTCCCCGCTCTTCACCCACATGCTGAGGACTGTCCATGTGCTGACCCCAGCCTCAATGCCACCCCTCAGGCCTGACTGACTAGCGTGGCTCCCCACAACCTGTCTAGGCTCCTGGCTCCTGCCCCAGCTTTGCCCCTGACCATGCCCCCTCTGCTGTGGGGTTCCACAGACTCCCTTCAGATCTCCTTGTCCTTGTGCAGCGGGGCCCTGATCACTTCTGCCATCTGCTTTGGTTTGGAGTAAGAGAGGCCTCCCCTCCCCACCCTGGCAGCCCCAGGCCCATGCAAACAATCACTCTACCTCCCATTATGCCTGCTGCCCCATGCAGGGCAAGAACAATGGGGTTACAGAGGAGAGAGTGCCCAGCTCCACCTGCAGCCCCACCTGGGTGTGCATGATGCCTCAGACTTCTCCCAGGTGGGGCAGGGTGGGGCAAAGAGGATATCTCCAGGCAGAACAACAGCGGAGGCAAGGCACAGAGACATGAAAGACAGCCAGGTTAGCAAGAAACCCACCACCGCCAAGGGAAGGGGTCACGTTTATGTTGTGCTCTTCATTCCTGTACAGGCTCTCTTCCCCCGGGGCCTGTATGTCAGAAAGATTTCCTGACTGGCTCACATGCAAAGCTATCATTTTTCTAAATTTGAAGCCTCACAGGGAACCTACGATGTGGCAGGAACCAGCCCCTGCCCCCTACTAGCTTCTTTTCACCCCCTTCTTCCAGTACGGACACCATTCAAAACAGGCAACAGAGAATGATGAGAAAACAATGAGTTTGAGCATTCCGGGATCTTGAATTCCAAGTCCAGTAATAACTCGCTGTGTGACACTGGACTGGTTACTTAACCTCTCTGAGCCACATAGCTCTATTTTAATGGCAGTAATCATCTTCAAGGAGAGTGATAGACATACTGCTCCCCAAAGCGCTTTGCCTAAAGCCCATGTTCAAGGTTGGCAGCTGACATTTTCCCGGACTGTGGACCAGGATAATGTTTCACCCCTGGAGGACCTCTGCTCACTTCAGTGCCGGCTTCTGGCTTCTACTTCGCAAAGGTAGGACCTGCCTTTGACCCTCTGTGATTTTGGCCTTTGCACAAAAACACTGGATTCCCCACTTTGCATCTCCATGGAGTCTAGCCTACCCTTTGCTCTTGGACGCTTTAAAAACTAATTGTCATGCATGAGCAAGCCCTTGGAATCCAAAGTCACTTCCTTAACAGTCAGGGGGTCAGACTGCTACAGGGTTTTCAAATGAGCTCCCGGGGCTGGGATCTGAAGGTCAGGACCACAGAGTGTTCTAGATCTTAAAGCACGTTAGACACATTTGAGCTCTCTCGGGCAAGGTGGCTTACCAGAGGGGTGCTTACAAAAGATGAAAAATTAAATTTGTCGTCCCCCCTCTTGGGTGAGAAGAGTGCCAACCACTTCCCCTGGAGACCAGGATGGAAGAGCAACATGGCCTTCATGAGAGTTGCAGACCAGGATGGAGGGGAGGAGAGGGTGAGAGAGGGCATCCTGGAATCCCCTAGGGAGGCCCTGGGTGCTTTTCTCAGCAGTCTAGTTGGATGGCAAGCAGCCCCGTTGCCCAGGGAGCGGAGGTGATAACTGGACCCTTTGTATGTTGAGTTGAAAACAAAGGATCACCGGGATTCCTGGGAGCTGGCGCTGCCCAGGGCTCCTGGGACCCGCTGGCACCTGGGAGGCTGCTGTGAAAGGAAACCGGCGGCAGAGCTCGGCTGAGCCGCCACCTCGTGAGCTCAAACGGGGGTCACCTCTGGCTGAGGTTACCGCTGAGGGAATGGGGTCAATCATCCTGCCTGTGCCCAACAGGGACAAAAGCCACTTTGTAGTAAGCTGAGTGGCCGTCCAATGGCGCCACCTTGTGGCAGCGTGGGCAGCGGCAAGGCAGAGTGCATCCCTTTTCTCTTGCAAACACCTTCTTGGACAGTTGAGAGCAGGGGCTGGAGAAGATGCTGGTTTTCTGATCACAGGGTAGATGGAGGCTGCTTGCCAAGCAATTAGAAAAGCCAAGGATATACACCCTCATTGTACCCCAGGTGTGTGCAACAACCTCTACAATCTCTGTTAGTTTAAGCCTATATCCTCTCAACCCCCTTAAAAAACCTGGTAGCGGGACCAGCAGTTAGCATAATGGCTATGTCGCTGGACTCTCATGTATTCGACTGCAGTTCATGTCCCGGCCCCGGTGGCTTAAAACTCAGGCCAGGCGCATGTGTGTGCGTGCCCAAGATCCCGAGAATGGAGGAGAAGGGATTGCAGTGTGGCCATCCCCCTGGGGGGTGATTTCTTGCTTTCTGTCTCTCTGTCTCTCTCTGTCTGTCTGGAGAGTGCATGCACCCTATAGCAAAAACCTCTCCAAAAAAAAAAAAACCAAACCAAACCAAAACAAAACAAAACTTTGTGACTTAAAGACACCTGAGATGGAATGAAATAAAGATGAGGGGAGTCCAGTGGCTGGGCTATTTCAAGGTTCCCCACTCAAAGAACAAGAGCTGCATGAGTGAAGAACAGGCTGAGCAAGTGAATTAGCAAACTGAGCGTTCCCCACTCGACTCTCCACTCTCCTGGGATTTCCATCCGCACTGTAAGAGAGCTGTCAGAGGGGACCATCCCGCCTCGTCTCAGTGGAGCCACAGGTAAGGCTGTGTGAGACAGCTCACAATATGCAAAATTCACAGAGGATCTTTCTGAATTTTACAATCCTGTCCCCTCCCTGAGAATGCAGAAATCTCCCTGTGTGTGTGTGTGTGTGTGTGTGTGTGTGTGTGTGTGTATACAGGGAGAATTGGGGGAGGGTTTTGCCTAACTTGCTTGGGGGTGGGTGTGGCTGCCAAGAATTGAGGGGCTTCCTCCTTCACTCTGGCCTGGTGAGGGGGCTGCCATGGAGCAGTAGGAGATCCCCTGCTGTGCTTGCTGGCCTGGGGTTCAGGAGACAGGTGCCTGACGCACGCACGCAGAAACAGCTAAGGCAGCCTGGGGAGAAGGGCAGCCCTGGGATTGCAGTCCCAGAACCCCTCAGTGAGGGTGTGTGTTTCCCAGGACACTGAGAGGTAGAAGGCTATGCTGGCACAGACTCAAGTCCTGCCTGTGAGTAGTGCCTGGGGGCCCCAGTGCAGTGGGCCACCACCATACCAAGGGTGAGAGGAGGACATCCAAAGGGACAGAACACACTGTCCATGTCACAGGGGCGTGGTTGGAGGGACCAGCAGACAGTGTCTGCAGAGCCCAGGAATGAACCCCGGTAAATGGAAGAGTCTGCTTCAGCTCCCTGACCCCGACAAGGAGGCCATGTCAGACATAGGTCTGTCTCTGCTGTGGAAGACCCTGCCCTGGCTCCCTAAGCATCTCTCCCTAGCCCAATTGCCGACCTGCTTAAGCAAAGGCGCTGAGAAAGCAAGAAGCTGACAGAACTGAGCCTTCTCAGAGAGCAGGTTTTCCTTTCTCTTCCCTCAGCTGAGGACCAGCGCCTGGTGCAGTGGTCACGGACTGCTCAGGAGAAGCTGGATGGCACACGGCGACCACATTTAAATCCCTGGCTCAGTCAGCCTGCAACACAGCAGGCTGGAGGACTGGAGGAGGGGACTGTGGTGTGACCGGACGCTGGGGAGGACACTCCTCTCTCTTGTGTGTGCACATGCACTCTACCAGGAATAAAGAAAAAAATGTTTCTAAAAAAAGATGGAATACTCGGGATCAGCAGTTAGCATAATGGCTACATCACTGTAGCCACGTAGTCGACCACCCATCCAGGCCTGGACCCGCTGGCTTAAACTCACGCCGGGCGCATGTGCGTGTGTGCCCAAGATCCCAAGAGGAGAATGGATAAGGGATTG
>NW_006159809.1:2560626-2579232 GCF_000334495.1 Tupaia belangeri chinensis | reverse complement strand
TTGATTTCTTGCTTTCTGTCTCTCTGTCTCTCTGTCTCTCTGTCTCTCTCTGTCTTTCTGGTGAGTGCGCACGCCCTATAGCAAAAACCTCTCAAATAAATAAATAAATAAATAAATAAATAAATGAAATACTAATTTAGGTTTCAAGTTTTTATTATTACACAAACTTCTCTCTTTTTTTTTTTTTCCTTTAGGTTTCTTTCTTTCACCCATGAGCAGAAGAAATGAATATATAGAGAGAAAGAGAAAAACAGAGACAGAGAGACAAGCACCCCCAACAGCAGCTGTCATGCTGCAGTTCACCCCCAGCCTCAGCCAGCCCGGGTTCACAGGCACCTCCTCCCCTGGCTTGTTCACGAGGGTCTCCAGTCACAAACTCAGACACGTCCCATCTGGTCAGCCTCCACTGAGCCCGGTCCAGCCGCCTTGTCTTTCTAATTACTGGAGAGAGACTTTGTAATCACATGACTGCAAGACTGTTATTCTTTACCACGGGGTGAGCAGGCAAGTCAAAAGTCCAAGGCAAATACGTCTCAACAGCGTGGTCAGAGACAAAAAGCGAAGGTGGGCTCTGATTACGTCCACTCAGGTCTGTTTCACACGCGGGTTTCCCGGCGCAGCCAATCTTCGGCGCTTTCTCTGCCGGGCGGCCATGAGGCGTCGGAGGACAGAGGACAAGCAGGAGCGAGGAGCAAGCCCCTAGCCCAAAGTCATGTCGGCCACGTCGGAGAAGAAAGTCTGGTGTCCTCCTCACAGACATTTAGTCATGACAGGGAACAGCCCAGAACTGGGCGTCACTGCACACCCAGAGCCCTTGAATTCCTCGCAGTCGGGTGCCCTTTCCTGTCCTCATGGAGGATCTGCAGCGATGACCTGCCCCGGGAGCCCCAGGCCCTGCTCCCAAAGGCTCCACTCTCCCAACTACTCAAAGCCGTGATGCCCACAGAGAGGGCTGGTGTAGTTCTGGGTGTGGCCCCCCTCATTCTCCCAGGTCCCAGCAGTTCGCGGCCCTTCCCACCCCAGGACTGTCCTCAACCATCTCCACCGCACCAGCTCCTCCCCCTTCCCAGGTTTCTGCGTCTCCCTCTCCGGGATCCGATCCCCTGTGCATCCTGACCTGGCTCCACGACCCCACCCTCCCTGCTGCCGTGGAGACAGTCAGTAGTTGCCACCATCTTTCTGAAGTCTGTCTTTCCTCCCTCCTCATGTTCTACCCCTGGATAGAGGTGGGACCATACCATTACCCTCATTTTGCAGTTGAGGGGTGCCAGACAGAGGTGGGCAATGACTTGTGGATACCGGGTAGTGGCGACCGAACTAGACGGGGTGTCTATGGGTCGGGATCCACTCACTTAGACAGAAGAGCACATTTCACTGATTTTTGTTTGTTTGTTTTTAAATAAAATTTCTTTTCTTTTTTTGGAGAGGTTTTTGCTATAGGGCATATGCGCTCCCCAGAAAGAGAGACAGAAAGCAAGACATCACCCCCCAGGCCACAATCCCTTCTCCTCCATTCTCCACTCGGGATCTTGGGCACGCACGCACATGTGCCTGGTGTGAGTTTAAGCCACCAGATCCAGGACTTGAACTGCGGTCAACTACAAGGGAGTCCAGAGACATAGCCATTACACCAACTGCTGGTCCCAAGATTTCTTTTTTTAAAGAATTATTTTATTTAACTTTATTTATCTATTTATTTGTTTTTAAATTTGACCAGGCAGAGACAGAGTGAGAGAGAAAAAGAGGGAAAGCAAGAAAGCAAGCTGCCAGGTCCAGGACTCGAACCACCGTCGGCCTTGTGGGAGTCCCGTGTCCTTAACCACCATGCCACCTGCCAGCCCCCATTTCACTGTTTTTGAGACGGGATCACTGTGTCACCATCCTGCTGCCTCGGCCTCCTGAGTCACTGGGATTACAGGCACACGCCACTGTGCTTGGCCCTTAGGCTGGGCTGGGAACCGAACCTGGGCCTCTCCTGTGATCCCAGCCCGTGGTACACAGCGCCTTAGCAGTGTGTACCATCACACTGGCCTACATTTTGTCCTTAAATCACCCTTGGGGACGGGGGTGGAGAAAGGTAAGTAAAGACTCTTGGAGGAGGTGACATTTGAGCAGAAACATGAAGGACAAATCAAATTAAACCAGAAGAAAAGAAAGGTGAGCGTGAGAAGGCATTTCAGGGTAGAGTATGCTTCAAGGCCGTGGCCAACCACGTCATTTCTCCATGAAACATCCTTCGGTGGCTCCTCGCTGTGTACGGGGAAGGGCCAAGTCCCTCACCAGGTGGTTCAAGACCTTGTTCTCCCCAGTCTCAGCTTCTCCAGGAAGTCCCAGGCTCCTAGACTCTGCACTTTGTACTTCCTGTGCACACAGGGCTCAAGATTTCCTTCTCGGGGCCTTGCACAAGCCTGTCCCAGTGGCTCCCTGAATCCGAGCAGGATTCAGCTCAGAGATCAGGTGCTCTGTGAACTGCCCTGGCAAAGTCAAGCTGCCCAAGGACCTCCGTGCACTGCCCACATACCTGTGCATCTGCGGATCTGTTTCCTCACACAGCTGCTCCCAAAGAGCTCTGAATAAGGTTCTCACAGTGAACATCTGCATATTCCTGTTAAGACCCTACTACCTATAAAGTATCTGGCACAAAATAGGAACTCAAAAAACTGGAAGGAGGGGGCCAGGAGGTAGTGTGGAGGTTAAGGCACTGGATCCCACATGGCTGACTCTGTGGTTCAAGTCCCAGTCCTAGCAGCTTGAAGAACACTTCGGGCACAGGTGTGTGTGAGCCCAAATCCCAAAGGGAATCTCATGTGGCCATCCTCCTCGGACTGATTTTTCACTTTCTCTCTCTCTCTCTCTCTCTGTGTGTGTGTGTCTGTCTCTCTCCAGCAAGCTCACGTACCCTATGGCAAAAATTAAAAACAAAAAACCAAACTAGAAGAAGGTAGAGAAAAGACAAAGAAAGACAAGAAGCAGCCAAGGTATGTTGATGTCAAGGTCACCCTGCTGGAGCTCTTTAGTGCTCATATCTGTATTAGGACTCAGAGAACTTTCAAGACTGCATCGGGGTACAACACAGCACACTTTGGCAGGTATACATTTCATTTTCCTCTTTCTGGTAATTGCCAGAGGGTGTGTGAACTTGCCAGAGAGAGGAGAAGGGAGGAAGAAAGCAATCCCATGGAGCATGACCACGCTGCAATCCCTTCTTCATTTCTGTCTCCTGTCAGGATTGGGGCATGCACGTGCACGCACACCCAGTGTGTATTTTAAGCCATCTGAGCAAGGATTTGAACCATGGTTGGCTATGTGGAATCTGATTCCCTTAACCACTAGGCTACAGGGCTGGCCCAAATTTTATTTTCAAAGCAAATATTCTATTTTTTTTCAAATTTGTATTGCATTTCAGAATCTACTCCCATCATGAGCTCATTCACAGGAAGATGAGGAGTCTAGTGTTTTCTCACCACTTCCTGCTCCTGGAGGCCAGCCGTTTCAACACGCTCTAAGATGTCACTAAACACAATCCACTTTTACTTGCAAGCTCCAGAAGGTACTATCTTTTTCTTTTTCTTTTTCTTTAAATTTTGCTAAGGGTTCATGTGCTCTTTGTAGAAAGACAGAGAGAAAGAGAGAGATAGAGAGGAAGAGTGAGAAGGCACTCCCTGGAGGGATGGTCATACCACAATCCCTTTTCCTTCATTTCGGGCCCATGTGCATGCACACGCGCACACGCACACACACACACACACACACACACACGGAGCATATTTCTCAAGCTACTGGGTCCAAGACTCGAACCACACAGGCAGCCATGTGCGATCCAGCTGCCTTAACCACCATGCCACCAGCTGGCTCCATGGGTACTCTGCTTATTTATTTTTCATGTAAAACACTAAGATTAGCTTTCAAATTGCATCTAAGTCTAAGGCAAATAACTTACAAGAAAGACAAGAGTGGGCCACTGAAGAATTATTGCCTGATTTGTCCCCAGCTGCCTCTCCCTGGGCCACATTCCCCAGCTCAGTTTTGTATAACTTCAGAGCGGCTCGGTCAGTGGCCTAATGTATCAACAGGACCTCGGCCGAATAAAGTGTGGCGAAGCCACATGATTTAACACGTGGCAAACATTGAGCCTGATGTTGAAGATCATGTTTACTGACACCAAAGAATGTTCACGACGTCTTGTTTTCAGTTGATACATACATTTTTTTGAATGCAGAAAAAAGTCTAAGATATGTATATGAAAAAGTTTATTATTCTTTATTCTGTAATTTCCAAAATGTTTAGAAATAAGATTAAATTGTTTGTGAAAAAGCAGAAATTCTAAAAACTTAAACTTTATTGGGGCCAGCAGATGGCATGGTGGCTAAGGCACTGAACTCCCACATGGCTGATCACAGTTCAAGTACTAGTCCTGGCAGCTTGCTTTTCTCATTTTCTCTCTCTCTCTCACGCACTCTCTCCCTCTCTCTCTGCCTCTCTCTGGTGAAAACTAGTGCCCTATAACCAATTTAAAAATTAACAATAATAATAATAATAAATAAAATTAAACAATGAATTTTTAAAAAAAATTTAAACTTTATTGAAGCATGAAAGATTAAATATATATATCATATTAGTTAAACATAGGTCACTCTTATATATTGTAATATGATTTGAGCAACAAATTCCTCAGCTTTGTCACCTGGCAAAGTGCCACTCCCATTTCAAGAGAGCTCAATTGTCCACTGCTGGGACCCCTTCTTACCCACGCTTCTATAAAATGCCATTCCTGATCATCCCCCTCACCCTCTGTGGCCCCCTCTACTCCAGCAACCTACATACAGTGCTGTTTTCTCACAGCACATCGAGCCTTGGGTCTGCATGGCACACTGAGCAAATGAATGACCCGACACCGATGTGCGACTTCGGGCAGGTCATCGCCTCTCTATCAACTTCAGTGTTCTCGTCATTAAAATGGAAAATATATGCTCACCCTAGAGAAGCTATGAGAACTAAACAAAGGTTCTGTGCCTGGAAGTGCACTACGGAGACGCAGCGATACTCACAGGGAGGGCATATGTGATGACCGAGACCTGGAGTCCAGGCTGACCAGCAGCATGGCGGTTAAGGTGGCTGGACTCCACATGGCTGGCTGTGCAGCCGAAGTCCTAGCCCTGGTGCTTGAGAAACATTCTGGGCACACGTACATACATGCGCCAAATCCCATAAAGCAGGAGAATCAGAGAAGGGACCATAACGTGACCATTCCCCAAGGGGGTAAGGGGTCCTTTCTCACTCTCTCTCTCTCTCTCTCTTTCTCTCTCTCTGTTTCTTGCTAGAGCACATGCACCCTCTAGTGAAAATGTAAAAAAAAAAAACAAAAAAACAAACAAACAAACAAACAATAGTAATAAAAGCTCAGAGTTCATGCTGTTGGTCTCTTTTCCCAGCCGAGACTCTAGGCTGTTTGCTAATGAGACAGAAAGGTTATTTTATTTGTTTGTTTGTTTATTTATTTATTTATTTATTTATTTATTTATTTATTTTTAGAGATTTTTGCTATATGGCATGTGCTCTTGCTGGAAAGAGACAGAGATAGACAGAAAGCAAGAATCAACCCTAGGGAGAATGGCCATGCCACAATCCCTTCTCCATTCTCTTTTCAGGATCTTGGTCACGCCTGCACACACGCCAGGCATGAGTTTCAAGGTCCAGGACTTGAACTGTGTTTGACTACATGTGAGTCCAGCGATGTAGCCATTAGCCATCTGCTGGTCCCTAGAAAGGTTATTTTTAAAATGACGTACTCTCTCTCTCTCTCTCTCTCTGTGTGTGTGTGTGTGTGTGTGTGTGTTGTGTTAAAGAGAATATGATGGACCTCAGGCAGCTAGCTGGCCATCCTGAGAAGTCTCTATCAGAGGGTAGCCAAAATAGCCAAACCTCAGCCTAAGTCCTCCAGGGCTTGGAGAACTGGGATCCCCCAATTGCTACAGAGTACCGTTTTGAGCTACAAGAGTGTTTCGTTTTGATTTTGATTATTTGAATGAAAAGCTCTATAAACTGTATTAAAGTCAATGCAACACTGTAAACAGAGTTTTGTTTTGTTTGTTTTTGTTTTTGTTTTTCCCAGAGGGTGTATGCAGTCACTGGAGAGAGAGAGAGATAGGAGAAAGAGAGAGTGAGAGAACCCCCCCAAAGCACCATAATCCTTTTCCCTTCACTTCTCCATCCTGTGGGGCATGCACACATACATCCTTGGCATGTTTTCAAATCACCAGGGCTAGAATTCAAACTGTGGTTGACCATATGGGATCTGGTTTTCTATGCACAGTGCTTAGCCACTGCATTAGGGGGCCAGGCTCATAAATGGTTTTATAATCATTTCATGTTGAATTAGGCTCCCTAACTGTGTCTTTTTAAGTACTAACTTTGTATGCAGGTAGTAACAATAGTTAACATTTACTTTGACCTTAGTATGTTACAGACACTATTTGGATTATTGTCCATATATTTGCTTATTAAGTCTTCATAACCCTTAGAGAAGGCAGGTGCTAAGGTTACCCCTATTTTCCTGATGAGGAAACTAAGACCCAGAAAGGAAAAGAAGGTGCTAAGGCCACAAAACGCAACATAAAACCCTGGAGCCAAATGCTAGCACTACAATACAGCTGGCCAGTTGAGGTTTGGCAAGGAATAGTACATGATGAAAGAGAGAACTGGGAAAGGACTTAAAAATGAAGTTTCCGTGATAATATAATGAAAGAAAAGCCCTGTCAGAAAGACTTGCTGAGGAGGATAGACCAGAACAGTAGGACCTCAACAATGAGGAATGAGACAGGAAATGGGTGGTAGAGGGAACAGCCAATAAAAAGGCCTGATATAGCCCAGCAGGTGGCATGATGACTAGGGTGTTGGACTCCCACATGGCTGACCATGGTTCAAGTCCCAGACTTGGAGACTTGCTTTCTCACTTTCCCTCTTTTTTTTTTTTTTCTCTCTTTGGTCAAATTAATAATAATAATGAGGGACCAGCAGTTAGCCTAATGGCTATGTCTCTGGACTCCCATGTAGTCGACCATGGTTCATATTCCAGACCCGGTGGCTTAAAACTCACGCCAGGCACGTGTGCGTGCATGCCCAAGATCCCGAGAGGAGAATGGAGGAGAAGGGATTGCAGCGTGGCCATCCCCCCTGGGGGGTGATTTCTCACTTTCTGTCTCTCTGTCTCTTTCTGTCTTTCTGGCAAATGCACATGCCCTATAGCAAAAACCTCTTCAAAAAAAATTAATGATAAATAATATTATTATTAACAATAATAAATTCTTTAAAAAGAAAAAAAGAAAGGCCTAATAACTTTGCCAAGCAAAAGCTCAACAATGTGGTGACTGAAAGGAAGAGAACTTGCCAAGGGTCACGTCTGAGACAGCAGGCAGAATTGGGGATTTTCTCCAGATTGCAGTAAGCAGCAGTGAAACGATTTGAACCAGGAAATAACATGAGAAAGCAAATGCCACCCTTGCCCTCAAGGAATTCGCAATGGTATAATTAGATTAAGAGCTCCAAAAACTTTCATTTATCCTTGGATGAAGTGATGAGGACATGCACGTCGCAATGTTTTACTAGCGGGCCGGGGAAGGTGTGGCCATGTTGACATGAGCACACTCGGGGTCTCTCTCCCTAATCACTTCCCTAGTCACTGCAGTATCAAACAACCAGAAAACACCTGAACACCAGGGCTGGCCTAAACTACTGGATTGTCAAGAAAGTCTCCACCCATCTTTGCATAGAAAAGCAATACCGACTAGTTTTTCCTAAGCCTGCTCTGACCACTCTAGCCCACAGAAACCACAATAAAGACTCTAGACCACAATTCTCCCCTCTTCCTACTTCCTGACCAACTCCAGGGCTGCCCTGTGTGTTTCCCCCATGATGTGGCATGGCTCTCCTGACAGAAACTGTGAGTAAAAAAACTATCTTTTTGATGGAGAATGTCTCCTGATCTATTGGCCTTACTAGATCTCAAAGTTTTGTTTTTTTTAATTAAAACATCATGAGGAGCCAGCTTGTGGTGTGATGATTAAGGCAGTTGGAGCTCACGTAGTCAACTGCCTGGCTCAAGAGGCTTGAGAAGCAGCCCAGGCACATATGCACGTGCACCCAAAATTCTGAGAGTAGAATGGCGAAGTGATTGCAGTGCGACCATCCCCTACCAGGGGTGCTTTCTCAGTCCCTCTCTCTGTCTCTCTCCAGCGAGCAAACATGTCCTCTAGCAGAAACAAACAAACCAACAAAAACATCAGGAGCTAAGAATGGCTTTTACATTTTTAAATGACTAAAAAACATCCAAAGGAGAATAGTATTTTATGACATGCAGAAATAATAGGAACTTTGAATTTGACTAGACCTCCGCCATCCTTGTTCCTTTACACATCAGCTGTGGCTGCTTTCGTGTCCCAACAGCAGTGTCAAATAGATGCGATAGAGACCTTATAGCCACCAAACCTAAAGATATTTACTATCTTTTTTTGGGGGGGAGAGGTTTTTTTTTTTTTTTTTTTTTTTTTTTGTGAGTTTTAAGCCACTGGGTCCAGGACACGAACAGTGGTGCGCTCACCAGATAGAGAGAGACAGAGAGACAGAAAGCGAGAAATCACCCCCTAGGGGGGATGGCCACGCCACAATCCCTTCTCCTCCATTCTCCTCTCGGGATCTTGGGCACGCACACACACGTGCCCGGCGTGAGTTTTAAGTCACCGGGTCCGGGACGCGAACCGCGGTCGACTACATGGGAGTCCAGCGACATAGCCATTACGCTAACTGCTAGTCCCAAATATTTACTATCTTCACGAATGTCATTTGCTGACCCTTGCCTGAACCCATAGGATATGCTTATTACCTTATTTGCTCACTTAAGCTTGTGTATCCCGTCATAGTCTGAACGGTTAGACCGGCTTCCAGTCAGAAAGCTTCAGCATCTCTAGGTCTAGCTTTCTTACCAGAGTTTACCCCAAGTAACTGAGCCTTCAGTGTTTTATGCATTTTATAAATGATCCTCCGTCAGAGGAATATTTTACATTGTGACTTGGGACACCCACATAGATAACAGAAACAAATTTCATGAAACATTCCTCATCCTTATAATGCGTGGGTTACTTGGATGGTTTCTGTTCTCTCCTACTCCATTTTAAAAATACACTGGTCAAGATTTACAAATTTGCCACCCACTTGTGGAGTGATATATACATGCTAATAAACATCATGAATCTAACAGATTCGAATGTAAACACAAAATGTGTCTCTCCTACACAGTCTACCAAGAAGACAAGAATAGAAACAGATAATAGCAATAAAACAAAATGAAGGAGTACGAATTCAAAAGACTGTTCTAGAAGCAAAGAGGAAAAGAACATTTTTTTTTCTTTTTCTTCTTGGAGTTATTAGAATTTCATCAAGAAAGAAAGATTGGAACTGAGTCTTGAAAGATGGTCAGGAAATTCCTGGTAGAGAAGCATGAAAAGGGTGTGATTTATCCATGTCAGAATGACATACTTTGTAACAGAAACTCCACAGGTTAAGGACTAGCATACTTGATTTTTAATTTCCAACTCCTAGTTTGGCACCCAGTAGATGCTCAGGAATTATTTATTAATGGCCTACACAATAATTGTCCTACGACCTATTTAGATTAAATACTACCTCTAAATATATAAATTTGAACTGTTATATTCTGGGTTGGTTGGTTTGTTTGTTTTCTTGACACTTTTTACTTCTGTCAGTTTTTTTTCTTTTTTAAAAATCTGGCAGAGAAGCATGTGCAGTTGCTAGAGAAAAAGAGAGTGGGAAACAAGAAAGCATCTCCCCATGGGGAATAGTCACATTGTAATTGCCTTTCCTCGATTTCTCCCTCCTTTCAGGATTTTGGGCATGCACACACATCCTCCTGGCATGTTTTTCAAGCTGCTGGGTCAGGACCCAAACCACATGGTCAACCATGTGGGATCTAGCCATCTTACTCACCACACCACAGGCTGGTTCATTTTTAAAAAATCATGCATCTGGGGACAGCAGGTGGCATGGGTTCAGGCACTTGACTCCCATATCGCTGACCACAGTTCAATTCCTAGGCCTGGCGGCTTGCTTTCTCACTTTCCCTTTCTCTCTGTCTGGTGAGTGTACATGCCCAATAGGAAATTTAAAAATAAACAAACAAACAAATAAATAAATAAATAAATTTTAAAATAAAATGTATGCAACTAACTTTTGTTGAGAGTATACTGTGAGCAATATTTGAAACCAACATCCCAAGTGGGTTTCTACAGCTCTACCTGTTGTGTTTCATCCTTTTAAAAAATGTTTTATTTATTTATTATTTTTATTTTAGTTTACCAGAGAGAGACACAGAGAGAGAGGAAAAATGAGAAAGCAAGTTGCCAGGTCCAGGACTTGAACCACAGTTGGCCATGTGGGACTCCTGTGCCTTAACCACCATGCCACTTACTGGCTCCAAGGGAATGTGCATACATGCCCAAAATTTCAACAGGATGCAGAAATAGAGGAGAATGAGCTGTAGCATAATCATGTCCCACTCGGGGGGTGCTTTCTCCCTCTCCTCTTTCTCTCTTTCTGACTGTTAGTCTCTGGCAAGGGAACACATCTTCAGACAAATTAAAAACAAAAATGAAAAGAAGTTCATCATGAGACAACCACTGGAGAAATCCAACTCCCTGGATTGCTATTGGCCTTCCGTCTTGAATCTCTGTGTGACTTTTCATGCTCCAACCTCAAGGACACCCAGTCCGTGAGCACTAAGACTGAGAAAGGCCAGATCACAACTGTTGGTTGCACACTTCCTTCAGCTAAGCTCACCCTGGGTTCATTAGCCTCTCCTTCTTACCACACTGAAGCCAACAGGAAACAGGTGAATTTCTGCTTCTTACACTCATATCCAAAGAGACCCTGCTCCTTCCTGACACCATGAAGTCCAGTGCCCTTTCCAAGATTCCTGCAGGTTCTTCAAGGTCTCTTTGGCTCCGAGTCTTGGCTGTCTGTGCATTCCTGACGTAATTCGCATTTATTTCCTGTGGGGGACTGTGAATGAATGAATGAACGAACGAATGAATCTGCCTCATTTCACGATTCACTATCCACCCCAGCCTCAAGTCAACCCAAAAGCCCTCCCCAAAGGGTTGGGACAACTGAGGGAGCTCATACCATCGTATTTCTAGTGCTCTCCTCCTCCTAAATATTACCCGCGTTTCTGTTTTCTAGATCAGGCAGGCACGTCCTTTTAGGCACGCCTTAAAAATCAGCAACTTGCTGTTACAGAAATAACTTTAGAGTTCCTCTCCCTTCTAGTTCTGGGCCTCTGTCTCCCTGTCCCAACCTCATTCATACTGGACCAAATGAAGTGTTAAATGGATTCCTTCATTTTGGTGGTGTTCTAAGTGGATGGTGGGGGATGGGAATGGTACAGTATGGGAGTGCCTTTGTGGTAAACAATTTCAAAGCAGTAATAAAACCAACTTAGAGTTGATATGCTTTTTTAGTTTGGCCACATACCAACAATTGTAAAGAATGTCAGCAATAAATACTCCTGCCTACTGGGCTACCCACATTGTTACCCCGGCCCACCTCGCCCTCCCTGGACTGGTAGGCACTGTTGCATTGAGGAACAGAAGACATTTGAGGATTTTTTTTTTTTTCTTGAGAGTGCAATGATTCCTTCTTCTCTATTCTCCTCTCAGGACCTTGGGCACGTATGCACACACACCCGGCGTGAGTTTTAAGCCATCGGGTCTGGGACTCAAACCGCGGTCAACTACATGGGAGTCCAGTGACATAGCCATTATGCTAACTGCTGGTCCAGGCCACTAAAATATTTTGAAAGATGATCTGACAGTTTTTAATAAAATAATAAATCTACATACCCGTTGGCCTAGAAATCTCATTTTGAGGCTCTGTTCTGCAGATACGAGGAAAGCAGCTATCATTGATTTTAGTGGGGAAAAAATAAAGTTGTTATAAACAAAGTGTCCACTGACACTTACTTGCCCAGGAGATGACAATACTAAATAAGGTATTTCATCCCAACTGGTTGAAAAAAGACCATGAACTGGAGTGACCCAGGGAAGACAGACCTCACAGTGCTAGTGGGAGCTCTTTGCTAACTGTGAACAGTGGATGAGACATGGACTCTTTGAATTCTTGATTATCACACCAGCTTGAATGCCCTCTTTCCTAGCACTCAAATCCCTATAACCTTTCTCCTGCAAAGTTCTCAGTGAATTTCTTCACTTGTTTGGCTTGGCAATTTAAATACACTTTGGGGGCCAGCAGGTGGCATGGTAGTTAAGGTGCTGGACTCCCACGTGGCTGACTACAGTTCAAGTCCTAGACCTAGCACTTTGCTTTCTCATTTTTAGGGGACCAGCATATAGCATAATGGTTACATCCCTGGACTCCCATGTAGTCAACCACAGTTTGAATCATGGACCCAAAGGCTTAAAATTCACACTGGGCATGTGTGTGCCCAAAAATCCCAAGAGAAGAATGGAGGAGAAGGAATAGCATGTGGCCAATCCCCCTGGGGGTGATTTCTTGCTTTCTGTCTCTCTCTGTCTCTCCAGGGAGCATACACACCCTATAGCAAAAAACTCACAAAAGAAAAAAGGAAAAAATGAGACTGATGAGTTGGTTAGACAAACTGAATTCTTGGGCTCATAGGAGGTGCCCTGGGTGAAACTACAGGTAGTTTTCAAGTTTGTATCTTAAATTCCTTTGGGAAGATCAAGAAGCCATCAGCAAAGAGGTGTTAGGTGAAGCCACAGATAAGAATAAGATCTCCCCTAAATGGGATGTGTTACCTGAGAAGATAAGAGGGCTTGAGAGGGAGCCATGGAGGATTAGCTAGAAGATACCAAGGCAGAAAGTGTGGGTGGATGTCTGATCTTTTGGTTGAAGGATTCTTATTCATTCTTTACCTCCAATTGCCTCCAGTTACATATAGTTTCAAACTGTTTTGTCTCTTTCCACATTTGTAATTTTTTTTCCCAGCCTTCCTTCAGGAAACGAAGGAGCCATGTGGCCATCTCTTGATGGAAGAAGCATATAGATGTTTGGGGAAATTCCCCACAAATTAACCTTACTGTAAGGAAACAAGAACTGGTTTTGTTGTTTTCTTTCTTTCTTTCTTTTTTTTTTTTTTTTTTTTTGAGGGATTTCTATTATAGGGCACATGCATTCACTGGAGAGATGGAGAGACAGAGAGAGACGAAGAGGCAGAAAACGAGAAATCACCCCCCACGGGGGATGGCCATACCATAATCCCTTCTCCTCCATTCTCCTCTCAAGATCTTGGGCATGCACCACACATGCCTGGCTTGAGTTTAAGCCATCAGGTCCAGGGCTCGAACCGTGGTTGACTACGTGGGAGTCCCGTAACATAACAATTATGTTTCCATTAGTTCCCAGAACTGGCTTTGTTTTAAGGAGGAATCTCGGTCCTTGGATTCATGTAGATGCTTCATTTAGATTTAACTCAATTTATAGTTGTAACCCCACAATCACTACCGTCCCTGTCTTTCCAGGGGAAGAGTGGAATTCCAATCAACCTCCTTATATTCCTGTCACCCTTAGTTCCTTCAGGCACCTCCTCTGTGCCTTTGATGAGAATTAACAACCTATTCTGCCATGGGAGATAGTGCTGCCTGCCTCCTTGTTTCAGGTCCCCTACCATCTCCCTGGAGTCCTGTCACCCTTTCTTCTTCCCCACTTCCCCAAAAGCTCCACCCAGATAGCATCATGAAGAACCCCTCTCTACCGGACCCCCCAGTGCTCTGTGCCTCTAGGGCTTGGGAAGCCCTGGGAGGCCGTGGCCATTCCTTTTTGTGATCTCCCTAACCCTTCAGCCCCCACACCAGACTTCCTCCCAGCCCACGTCAACCAAGGGAACTCTTAATTATGATTTTAGACCCAAAGGAATTCCTCTGTGGTAACTTTGGCCTCAGGGACACCTAAAGTAATCTCTTTAGTGAGTTTGAGATTTAACCAGAAACCAGTAGACTGTTTTCTGGTGTTGTTTTTCTCCCCTCAGGAAATTGATTTCAACTGGTTCATCCTCTTGAATGAGGTGGTTAGAGGGTTTGGGGCAGGGGAACTCCAGAGAGAAAAAAAAGGAAATACACAAGGAGAGGAAAAGCCTCAATTAGTATCTCCAAATATTCTAATACTTGTGTTTGTCCTTCCTTGGAAACAGCCTCTATATCTCTAGCCAGGTCACTCGACGATTCCCCAGACTCATATCAACTGCCAACTCACCGTCTCTTCTGAGACAGCTAGAAATATGGCACGACATGACTTTTTCTGTTTTAAGCATAAAAAATCACCATGATACTGAACTGCTGCCACAAAGGATACTCAAAAGTAACCTCAAATCTATAGGGAAACAAGCCATCCCTGGTTTACTCCAGTGGAGGTCACGTCAGCTTTCTGGCCTCTCCTCACCACAGAGAAGAGCCTTCCACAGCTAGGATGCTGGGTCCTGTGGGTGGAGAGCCATGACGGGGTTAGGGAAGGGTTATCATTTGGGTGATAATGGCTTTTGATTGGCAGTGGGGAGTTACAATGCTAATTAGGACATTTGTGGCTTAAACTTTAAGAAATAATAGAGCCCACGGTGTTTTGTTAAATCTGTAGAATGTAATTCTAACTAATAAATACTGTTCTTGATGGTGCTGAGGAGGATGGGAGAAATATCTTCATCAGCAAAATAGAAATTGATTTCCTAGGCCCAAAGAGGCAAATGTTAACTGCCTAAGACTCACTTTCAGGGGTCACTTTTACAGTACGCCCCTAGAGAGATGTCTGAGGAAGGTAGACTTGGAAACTGAGAAGAGCTGCAGAGCTCCCTCCTGAGCATGATGCTGGCAGGTGGTGCCACCTGGTGGAAGTTCCTGCTTGCTCTTAGTGGCACTGCTTTTCCTCCTCTGCAGAGTTAGGAGGCACAGCAAAAAGTTGAAGGATTCCTTTCCAAAGTGATTGCTTGCATTTTGCTCTTCATTCTTGCAGTTTACCTGAAAGTGAAGGGGTAACATCTGGCACTTGACTTCATTTTTCTTATATCCATATTAAGAACGTATTTCCTAACACAATTCTCAAAATATAAATCGAAGGTTTCACTTCTTGGCTACCTGCCTTTTACCAAAAACTTTCTTTCTCAGGTAAAGAAATTTCTCTTTCCATTTTATTTCTTTATTAAGATTTATTTATTTATTTAATTTTATTCATTGTCTTTACGTCTTAATTTTTTTTTTGAGAGGTTTTTACTATAGGGCATGTACGCTCGCCAGACAGACAGAGATAGACAGAAAGATAGAAAGTGAGAAATCACCCCCCAGGGGGGATGGCCACACCACAATCCCTTCTCCTCCGTTCTCCCCTCGGGATCTTGGGCACGCACGCACACACGCCCGGCGTGAGTTTTAAGCCACCAGGTCTGGGACGTGAACCGCGGTCGACTACATGGGAGTCCAGTGACATAGCCATTACGCTAACTGCTGGTCCCTTTATGTCTTAATTTGCCCAGAGAAAGAGAAAGGGAAAGTGAGAAAGCAAGCCCCCAGGTCCAGGACTCAAACCACAGTTGCTCATGTGAAAGTCCAGCATTCTAACCACTATACCACCTGCCGGTGGTATTCTTATTTATTTATGTATAGTTTGCTATAGCTCACATGTGCTCCCTGGAGAGAGAGAGAGAGAGACAGACGGAGAGAGACAGAGAGCTAGAGGGAGAGAGAGAGAGAGAAAGTGAGAAATCACCCCCTCCACCCCCAGAAAGGATGGCCATGCTGAAATTCCCTTCCCTCCATTCTCCTCTTGAGACTTTAAGCATGCATGCATATGCACCTGCCATGTTTTTCATGTCACAAGGTCTGGGACTTGAACCATGTAATTAGCCATGTAGGACCCAGTGGTCTTAACCATCCTGTCACCTGGCTGACCCATTTGCATTTACTTTTAAATAACAATATATAATACTATTTATTTTTGAGTCTATATCTTCTCACTGAACATCCACATCAGTACAAACATATCTAACTAGTTTTTCTATTTGTTGTGTCATATATTAAGAGATGAATAAACCGTAATATGACTGTTTATTTGCTGCAATAGATTTAACCACAAAATTTCTTTCCATTCCTTGCTATAACAAGCAGTGTTCACGATGAACATTCTTATGTGTCTTTTGTACATATGTGAGTTTTCCTCGGGGATAGATAAGATCTGGAATTACTAAATCAAAGAGCATGTATACTTTAAGTTCTAAGCTACTGATAAATCTCCTTTCAGTTCAGCCCTGAAATTTTATGCCTTGGGAACCAGCAGTTAGCGTAATGGCTATGTCGCTGGACTCCCACGTAGTCGACCGCGGTTCGCATCCCGGCCCCGGTGGCTTAAAACTCACGCTGGGCGCGTGTGCGTGCGTGCCCAAGATCCCGAGAGGAGAATGGAGGAGAAGGGATTGCGGCGTGACCATCCACCTGGGGCGTGATTTCTCGCTTTCTGTATCTCTGTCTCTCTCTGTCTGTCTGGCGAGCGCACGCGCCCTATAGCGCAAATCTCTAAAAAAAAAAAAAAAAAGAAAGAAAAGAAAAAAAAAGTTTTATGCCTTGACAACAGTATGGAGTAAAATATCTTGCCTGCAGTCCTATCATTTCTCCTCTCCTTCAGTGTGAAGAGAAAAAGCAATATCTTATTATCGTTCTCATTTTAATTTCTCCATTACTAACTAGATTGAAATTGGTTTCGAATTTCATGATATTCACATTCTTTTCTTCTATTAATATATTAATAATATTCTACAGTTAATATTGAAGTAGTCCAGTCCAGAATATTCTGGACATTAACCTTTGATTGGACTTCTTTCGTTTTGTTTATGGCATCTTGTGTCATTCATAAGTTAGTAATATTGATATAATCAGGTCTATGGATCTCTTTCATTTGTGCTTCAGGAGGACTTTATATACTGTTCATATTTTCTTCTATGACTTGTCAATTTTTATTTTATTTTATTTTTTAGAGTGATTTTGCTATAGGGAGTGTGCACTCACTAGAGAGACAGAGATAGACAGAAAGTGAGAAACTGCCCCCCAAGGAGGATGGCCACACCACAGTCCCTTCTCCTCCATTCCCCTCTCAGGATTCTGGGCACACACATGTGCACAGCTTGAGTTTCAAGCCTCTGGGTCTGGGACTCAAATGGCAGTCAGCCATGTGGGAGTCCAGCAACGTAACTGGAATGCCATCTGCTGATCCCACAATTTTAAATATTATTTCTTTAACCATCAGGAATATACTTCTACAGAAGTTTCGAAGATTTAGCTCACCCTTTTCCATATACATAGATATCTGTTGAATAGTGTTTTTTTTAAACTGATTTAAATAGCCACTTTTTCATATACTAGATTTCCATATAAACAAGGTCTTCATGTCAGAAAAGATATCTAAACTTAGAAACGCAAGTTTGGGAGAAATTGGCATCTACGTGGTATTTGGAACTTGCAGGTAAAATCAGTTTCCTGGGGTAATGTGGAATGAAAAGAGGAAAAGAAAGGCCACTGAAGACACAGCTGAAGGCAGACAGGACATGGGGTAGAGACAGACGGTGCTGCGTCAGAGCTCCCTGGGGAAGCCTCCCTAACTGAGGAGGGTACAGAAGCCCCATCGAGGATGCAGGTTCCTGCCTCCTGACATTCTCAGATCATCCCGACAGAGACTGGCTCTACTCTGCCCCTTGACGTCCTGAGTCTCTGACCATGACTGAGCTCTCTAGCACCACTCCTTGGAGAAGAGGTTGATTCTTACAACTAGAGGCACTACTCACGTTTCGTGCGTACAGTAAACAGGCGCGAATCATTATATGATTAGATATCATACGATGCCAGAGCCATTTTTGCACACATGTACAATTACCCTTCTCCAAATGCCAGTGACACCTCCTCCAACAATCCTCCAAAGAAAGAGCAGTGAGGAAGCTATTGTAAATCTCCTGGAGAAAGGATGAAGACTAATAAGAACAGAAGCAAACGCTCCAGAGCAGCAGTGAGTCTAAGGAACGGCTGTGAAGTATCATCAACGGGACTTGATCTTGGTTGGACGATCCTGAGAAAGTGAGAGGGAGGAGTCAAGGAGGCTCCAGGTTATGGTCTGGGCAGCTGGGTGACGTTCATCCATCAAGATAGAAATAAGAAAGCAGGTCTGGGACCAGCAGTTGGCGTAATGGCTATGTCGCTGGACTCCCATGCAGTCAACGATGGTTCGAGTCCCAGACCCGGTGGCTTAAACTCACGCCGGTCATGTGTGCGTTTGTGCCCAAGATCCTAAGAGGAGAATGGAGGAGAAGGGATTGAGGCGTGACCATCCCCCCTGGGGGGTGATTTCTCGCTTTCTGTCTCTCTGTCTCCTCCACTGTCTGTCTGGCGAGTGCATGCGCCCTATAGCAAAAAACTCTCAAAAAACAAACAAAAAAAGCAGGTCTGCATAAGTGGGAAATGATTCATCTAATGAAGAATATGGTGAATGTGAGGTCCCTATGGGGAGGTTTCCCTGAGGGAAAATTGGGCAGGA
>NW_006159809.1:2557881-2560595 GCF_000334495.1 Tupaia belangeri chinensis | reverse complement strand
ATGCCCAGGAAACAAGGAGTCTCTGGATGTAAGACAAGTATGGGGTGGGGACTCCATGTAGGAGACTGAGAGGGGGATTTATGGGAGCCAGATCCCATATGCCCAACCTTGTCGTGGTGACTTGGAAAGCACACTGGACATACGTGCATGTCCAAAACCCCAACAGGATGGAGAAATGGAGAAGAGATTGCAGCATGACCTTACCCCATTGAGGGGTGCATTGTCCTTTTCCCTCGCTCTGTCTGTGACAAGTGCATGTGCCTTCTGGAAATTAAGAAAGAAAGAGAAAGAGAGGGATGATGGGAAGGAACAGCCAGGTTTAGAGAACAATCATGGCCTACACGTCCATGGTGATAAGCATGAGGGAAATACCCAGCAACACGTAGACTGCTGGGCTTCCTACACCAGCCCTGGCTCTCCCAGGGAAGCCTGCCTGAGAGCTTGAGGATCCACCGCACGGTCTGGGGTTGATCTTGGCTCTCAGTATGGGACTTTCTGGTCCCTGTCAGCACCAGACACCGCAGGCTCTTCCTGATGTGGGAGGAACTGAACCTTGGCAAGCCAAGAGCAAACTCGGTAACTCAAGAGCCTTCACGATCTCTGTCTCTCCTGGGGAAACAGCAGGAGGAAGAAAGTAAAAACCAACTGTCAACTGAAATAACAGAGAGATTCTCCAGAGATAATGAGTTTATCCAGGCTGTGCAGGTTATGGGAACCAAAGGTATATATAACCAGGCAAAGGCAGGCTTTGGAGCCGAAGGAAAGAAATACATAGTTTGTTTTGAAATGAAGAGAACTTTGGTTACAAGGACTTTTCTCTGACACCAGCTCGTTACTGTCCTTATAACTCATGTAGCAAGCAGCAGTTTAGAAAGTCCTTGGCAAAAGTGGTACAGAGGTATGTTCACAAGAGCCCTTCAGGAGTCTTTATGATAGTTCTTGTCATAGGCGTTATATGCATGAGAACCCTCCGCCATAATGTCCTGGCTTTATTTATTTGGTTTCAGTTTGACCAAATTCCTCTGTTTTGATACTGACAACTTCCACACAACTAATCTTTAAGTTCTGCCTCTATCACCTCTGCATGAGTGACTCTGGGGAAGCATGGAAACCAGAAGTCCTCAACCTTCTGGGCGCCAGGGGCCAGGCTTGTGGAAGACAATCCCTCCCTGGATGGGTGGGTGTAAGGGGATTAGTCCCAGAATGACCCAAGCGCACCACATCCACTGTGCACCCCACTTCCACCACTAGCACATTGCAATATACAATGAGACAAACACACAATAGTGTTCACACTGCCATGAGACTCCAACACAGTGGCTGATTCGACAGGAGGCAGAGCCCCAGTGCCGATGTGGGCAATGGGGAGTGACTGCAAACACAGATGAAGCTTCCCTTCCTTGCTCTCCACCCGCCCTCACTGCCCCCTGTGCATGGGGAGTGGAAGGAGGTACCTTCAACAGGCCACAGACTGTCACTGGCTTGGGGCCTCGGGACCCCTGATTTAAATCAAACCACCAGGACCAGCAGATGCTGTAATGGTGACATTGCTGGATTCCCACGTGGTTCAAGTCCTGGATCTGGCATCTTCGTGTGTGTGTGCCCAAAATCCCAAGAGGAGAATGGAGGAGAAGGGATTGCGGTATGGCTGCAGTCACCCCTTGTGGGGTGGTTTCTTGCTTTCCATCTCTCTGTCTCTGTCTCCCGGGCAAGTGTGTGTGCCCTACTTATAGCAAAAATCTCTAGAGAAATAAATAAATCACAACCACCTCTCAACACCATCCAGGAGGTGATTTCAACATAGATTATAGCATCTGCCCACGTTGTACAAAACTCTCAGAATACATGACTTCAAGCTCCCTACACATTACTGTCTCTATCCCTGTAACAAAAACCTGAGCTGCCACTATTCCCACCCTACTTACTTCCTGGAGCTCACATTCTTGTCCTGAAATCTTTTAGGGAAGTGTAGGCAATGTTGAATCCAAGGAGGAAGTGTTCTCAGAACCTGGCTCTCAGCTGAAAGGGACTAGCCTACGGTCAACTGTTAGGCAGTGATTTATGGATTAGAAATAAACCCATCACCTCTGAGTTCCTAAGAAATATTACTCTGTCTCATCTGGGCAGAGTTATCTCTGCTTATTTCTTTTGCTTCTGCTCAATTGTTAGGATTCGGGGTTCCTTTTCTACTGGCTTTGGAACACTTTTTAGTTTTCTCTTCTCTGAGTCCCTGTTCACCAGCCTCCCCTACAAAGAGAAGCACAGTCTGGAGGGTTACCTGCTTCCCCGAGGCAGTAATGAACTGCTCTCTCTCCAAGGTCAAGCCAGAGATGGGATCTACAATTAAGACAGACTTCGGTGGGGGAGGATTCTGGAACTTTTCAAAGTGGGTGGCATTTATGCTGAAGGGGTAAGATTAGATCACTTCTGGCACCTACCACTTACTTTTTTCTTGAAACTTCTTTGCTCAATGTTTTAAAAGAGAAGACAAAAGTTCTCTTACCACTGGAATCCAGTTTTCCTGGGGCATGCGTTTAAATTGCAAATTCGTGTGTTTCACACCAGGTTAGTTCAATGCAGCCTCTGAGGATGGGATTTAGGACTCACCAGTTAACAAACATCCATGCTGATGATTTTTTTTTCTCTTCCCCCTCCCTCTCCCCTTCCCCTCTCCCTCCCCCTCCTCCTCCTCCTCCTCCTCCCCCCCCCACCTT
>NW_006159809.1:2553961-2557847 GCF_000334495.1 Tupaia belangeri chinensis | reverse complement strand
CTGGAGAGAAAGAGAGAGAGACTGTGAGAGGGAAAGTGAGAAATCACCCCTCAGAGGTGATGGCGGCACCTCAGTCCCTTCTCCTCCATTCTCCTCTGGGATTTTGGGCATATATGCACACATGCCTGGTATGATTTTCAAGCTACCAGGTCTAGGACTCGAACTGCAGTCAGCCATGTGGGAGTCCAGTGACTCAAACTGATTTTTAAGGACACAGATTTTGAGAACCACTGTTAACAGGCTGAGAAGTTAGAAAATACATTAACACCCAGTTCTATTTAACTCGGACTCAAAATATCTCAGAGTACTGGAAGGCAGGGTTTCTTTCTGTTTACTTACACACGTTTTTATTTTTATCTTATGCATAATTGTCACAAGGTATATAGACTTGGGACCAGCAGTTAGCATAAAGGCTATGTCACTGGACTCCCACGTAGTCGACCGCGGTTCACATCCCAGACCAAGTGGCTTAAAACTCACACCTGGTGGGTGTGCGTGTGTGCCCAAGATCCCGAGAGGAGAATGCAGGAGAAGGGATTGTGGCGTGGCCATCCCCCCGGGAGGTGATTTCTCGCTTTCTGTCTCTCTGTCTCTCTCTGTCTTTCTGGCGAGTGCACACACCCTATAGCAAAAACCTCTCCAAATAAAAAAGAAGGTATATAGACTTCAGGGAGAAAGAGGGAGGGAGGAGGAAGCAGCCCTTAATGAGGCATGTTCAGGCAGCAAGGCTTTTCTTTCTATATCTCCATCCTGTCAGGATTTGGGGTACAGCTGCACATGTGCTCAGCATGTTTTCCAAGCTGCCAGAGTCGGGATTCAAACCACAGTTGGCCATGTGAAATCTGGATTCTTCTACACAGCGCTTAATCCCTGACTATGGGGTCAGACCAAGGTAAGGTTCTAGGTTTTTATTTATTTATTTATTTATTCTTTAAAAAAAAATTTTTTTTTAAACAGAAAAAGTTGGGTTTTTTTTTTTTTTTTGGAGAGGTTTTTTCCTACAGGGCTTGTGCGCTCGCCAGAAAGACAGAGAGAGACAGAGAGACAGAAAGCGAGAAATCACCTCCCCAGGGGGGATGGCCACGCCACAATCCCTTCTCCTCCAGTCTCCTCTCGGGATCTTGGGCATGCACGCACACGCGCCTGGCGTGAGTTTAAGCCACTGGGTCTGGCACTTGAACCGCGGTCGACTATGTGGGAGTCCAGCGACATAGCCATTACGCTAGCTGCTGGTCCCTTTTTTTTTTTTTTAAATGTAATCTCAGCCAGCTGCTCAAGATGGACGTAGATTGTAACAGCTGCTCTGGTGAGGGCAGAGGGCATGGGGTTAGTGCCCTATCTGCTGATTCCCTCCAGCAAGATTTCTCTCCTCCTTGTCCCCTAAAGCACAGACTTGAGGATTTGATAGACTGGCTTTGAATCAAACACCCGTTTAGCTGCGTGAAGGTGAACGTGACACTGTTATTAAACTCGGTGCTCTTTCTGTAAGTTGGGAACAACGGTACCTAACACGCGGCCCTCCTTGGAGTGTGGTCTTGACCTGAAGCAATCCCTGGGCTGTCTGGGTACCAAGGTCCACCAGACCCAGCCACTGAGCTTCCACCTTGCCAGGGGAAGAAAGGGCAGTAAGGAGACTTCACTGATTTTTGTAATCATATTTCTGCCATTCAAAGACTTGTTCACCATAAAATTCCATCCCAACAATTACCAGAACTTCATATCTTTTCTTCATAAGCTGATCTAAGGAAATCCAGTGGCTTGTCTTTGACTAATGAGGGATATGTTTCTAATAGAGAATGAGAAGACTAAAATATTCTTAAATACTAATTATAGAGACCAAGAAGCTATCTCTTACAAAACAAACAAACAGACAAAACTAAACTAAAAACGTTTGCTAGGGGGCCAGCAGGCAGCATGGTGGTTAAGGGCACTGGACTCCCACGTGGCTGACTTCAAGTCCTGGACCTGGCGGCTTCTTTCTCACTTTTTCTCTCATTCTCTTGCTATCTCTCTCTGGTCAAATTAAAATAAATAAAGGGGTGGATAAATAAAGTTAAATAAAATAATTCTTTAAAAAAGTTTGCTGGTACAGCCTATAGTTTGAAATTTTTTTTTCAAAACATCGGTAAAGTAATGAAGAGTCCACCATGAGTGAAAAGTGGGTATGTGGGGCCAGCCCCATAGCCTTGTGGTCAAGGGTTCCAGATCCCGCGAGACTGACTGCAGTCTGAATCTCAGCCCAACAACTTGAAAAACACTCCAGGCACAGGTGGGTGCATGCCAAAGTCCCAACAGGGTAGACAAGGGGTTGTGGCTTGCCCACACCCCATCGGGGTGTTTCCCCCCTCTTTCTCTTTCTGTCTCTGTGTCTGTGATGAGCACGTACACTCTCTGGCAATCATAAAAAGGAAGTGAGTAGGGCCAGCAGGTGGCATGGTGGTTATGGTATTGAGCTCCCACATGGCTGACCATGGTTTGAGTCCCAGACCTCACAGCTTGCTTTCTCGCTCTTTCTCTCTGCCTCTCTCTGGTGAGCACATGTGCCTCAAAGCAAACTGAAATAATAAATTGAAAAAAAAAGATAAATAAAATTAGATTAAAAATAATTCTTAAAAAAAGAGAAATGTGCGTTCTACAGCTAACATGACTACTGTGTGTGTGTGTGTGTGTGTGTGTGTGTGTGTGTGTGTGTGTGTAACTATCTAAAGTGCGTTTCTGGAGGGTTTTTCTGTTTCTGCAGCCCACTGGGTATGAAGACAATGATCTTAGATGCTGAAAACACAGGGCAGGGCTGGGCTGGGCTGTCACCCCAGTGAGGGGCTGAGAACACAACAGAAGTCATTAGGATCCTGGATCTCCTCTTAGCTTGTTTAGTTGTTCCATCTGGATATTTTCTTCCTTTTCAAGAGATTATCAAGAAACCTGTTGATATGTTGTCTCATTCATTTTTCTGTCACTTTTAGAAAGTCACAAGTGTATCTTGGCCAACAATTACAAGACGCACGAATATAGCATTTTCCTTCTAAGCATTTTACGCAGATCAAGCAATTATTTTTCTTGAATAAGAACATGTTTCATTTGTATGTGCATGAAAATGCACATACAACATACAAATATCGGGTCATGAGAAAAGTCACGATACATTTTTGCACAGAGAAACATGCCACGACTTTTCCGATGACCTGACGTAGGGGACTTCATGCTAGTGAGCACTTGGTTTACGTCCTCCAGCTTTCCAGTGCTCCCACAGGAAACACTGCGTGAGGCTTCCCCGGGTTTGTCTTCCTAAGGGCAGGAAGTATGTACGCTCACTGCCTAGCAGAGTTCTCAGCTTCGTAGCAACGTGACGCAGATTTAACAAACGGAGTGGAGGCAGGCTGAGTAATGAGCATGTGATGAAGCGAAGTAACGAGGCCCGAATCCTGGCACAGCCTGAGCAGCAGGAAGTGTGTTCTGAGCTCAGGATCGAGGTGGTCCTGCAGGGGGCTTGCTCTGATTGGACAGAACATGGAGAGAAAGTTTAGAAGCAGACAGTCATGAACAGGCTCTGCAAGGAAACTCTCGCCGTGTTGAGAGACAGCTCTGTCTCTGAGACACCTGAAGGATAGTTCTTGAGAGTTGGAGAAGCGAAGGATGGGCCCTTCAGTGACCTTCACTTGAAGGAGTGGTCCCAATCCCGTGTAGCTCACTACACTTTATTTTTCAAAATTTTTAAGAGAGAATTTAGCTGAGACAAAGCTAAATGAGTGTTCTCTCTAAAAAAAAATAAATAAAATAAAATGAAATGAAAGGAAGGAAAGAAGGAAGGGAGGAAGGAAGGGAGGAAGGAAAGAAGGAAGGAAGGAAGGAAGGTAATCTAAAAACCCAAGAGAATAAGAGTGGCTAT
>NW_006159809.1:2547130-2553491 GCF_000334495.1 Tupaia belangeri chinensis | reverse complement strand
GGAAGGAAGGAAGGAAGGAAGGAAGGAAGGAAGGAAGGAAGGAAGGAAGGAAGGAAGGAAGGAAGGAAGGAAAAGCAAAAGCTAAGGTAAACCTGGTACATCCAGTCCAGCTGTGTGGTGCTGTGTCCACCAGAGGGCAGTCTAACCACCCATTCTGGGGAATGCTTTCTTTTTCAGAACCGGGAAGGTGCAATGCTTTCCAGAGAGCTGAGAAACTATTTTTTTCTCCAGGTTTTTGGATGAAAAATCTTTATAAAATATATTACTTTATATATTAATCATTATAAGAAATTTGTTGTAACTTTTTCTTGTGCTTTATCCCACCATTTTTGGTCATTGTAGGTATTCGTTTCATCTGAGACAAATGAATGCAGCTTTTTCATCATTTTTTGAGAAAACTGTACCAAGGAAGTAAGAACTGTCATAGTTTATGAATCCATGCTTTCAAATAAAATGTGTTGCCTTTGCGCTGGAGAGCTGAATATGCTTGTTAGAGAAAATGTAGATGGAAGAATGGAAAACGCAGAGGATTCCCTCGGGCACCCCACCCAGTCTGTGCTGAATTACTCATTCCTGACTGGCATGGAGACATAGGCAACAAGTATTGGCCAACAGCTGAAGGAGTATTTGTAGCACTTCATAAGTGAGAGACGGTTAAAGTCTTCTGTTTATTTGGGGCCCCGCTGCACTGACTTGGGATCATAAAATTCTTATCAAGCTCTCAAGTAAGAATGGATTTGTTCGAGTCAAAACAAATCTATCAAATTCCCAAGTCTGTGCTTTTAGGGACAAGGAAGAGAGACAGTGTGCTGGAGGAAATGGATTTGCTGATGGGCAGGCCCCTCCCACAGCAGTTAAGCACTATGCATGGCCAGGTATCTCACATAGCCCACCTCAGTTTAAATTAAACATCCAGAGAGGGTGAAGGCCCAGAATAGAGACACAGTAAACTTTACCCAAGATGGAGTTACAACGGCCAAGTTTAAAGTAGGGCTCAAAGCAACTATAGCTAAGGGCAACAGTTTCTATTGCTAACTGCATTCTAACCAGAAGTACAGATAGATAGGGTCTGCTGATCCCACGAAGAATGGGGTAATAAATCACCCGAGCTTCTAACTGTTTTCTGAAGCCTATTTCCTTATCAGAGAGCCAGCCAATTCCTCGAGGTGCTAGATAAAACCCCTGGCGTGGGGCCAAGAGGTGGCTGGTGGTTGAGGAGCTGGACTCCCACATCCCCTTCTCAGCTGCCCTCTCCTGAGACAAAGAACATTCCCATTCACCGCACCCTGGACACACACGCTCTTCTTCCTGCTGTGTTCTGGGGTTTCCACGCTCTCACAAAGACCAAGTTTCAGAGTAATAATTCCAATAGGACATTATTTATGCTCCTTAAAAAATTGACATTTGAGCCAGCAGGTGGTATGGTGGATAAGGGCGCTGGATTCCCACATGGTTTGACCATGGTTTGAGTCCCGGACCTGGTGACTTGCTTTCTTGCTTTCCCTTTCTCTCTCTCTCTCTGTCTCTCTCTGGTCCAATTAAGAAGTACTTATAACAAATGGAATCAAATAAATAAATAATTCTTTTTAAAACATTGACATTTGACAAATGGGTGGTCGCTTAGCAGTGGCACAACTGGACTCACCTGGAGAAGTTTCTGGGTTCAAATCCCAGGTTCTCCCCATGTATGCCAGGAGCATTCATGCCCATTGATGCAGGCCAGCTGAAACGGCTCTTGGAAGATAATGTGGCATTCAAGGAGGTGCTCAGTACAGCTCTTCTTTTAAGAGAGAACCTGCTGCAGGTAGCACAGCCAGAGGAGGGCCTTAGCTGTCTCACCTGCAGCATTTGCTGTAGAGCACAGTCCCGGCCCGCTCTCCCAGGTGGCTCCCAGCTATTGGCTGTGCATGGCAGTAGGGCTGGTGATGGGCCACTCTTGACCACTACAGTCTCCTCTGACAGGCTTCTTGGCTCAGGAGGTTCCCACTGGCTTGGTCAACATTTTTGGCTGTTGCTATGCAATCTTCCTTCTCCCCCCTTCTCTTTCTGGTATCAGATCAGTCCAAAGGCTCTCCTTTGTCTTTGTTAGATATTTCCCCTAAAGAATTGCTTGTAGTTCTAATTCAGTCATGGTGTCTGTATCCCTGAGAACCTAAATGGACACAGATGCTGTAATAATTTCCACTCTCTTCGTCACAATCAACACAGATGCTTCTGTAGGTGGACTATTTATTTTGATACATGTCCGATTAGTTAAGCCTAAAGAGTTTAGATCTTTAAGTCAGAGCAGTTTGCGAGCACTTTCTTACTGTTCCTGCTCTTTTATGACTCTTTGGATTCTCAGGAAGTTCCTGGAGGAAGTTAGGAGTCAACACTGCAGATATGAGGGTCATTGTGACTCCCTCCCATCCCCATCCCAGCACACCAGCACCGTGTCATGTCAACTTGACCTCTGTGTATTTGACCGATCCTTCCTCCATTGGACACACTCTCTGCCCTATTCAGCCTGATAACTCTCCAGCAGACTGTAGTAACCTCCTGTCTGTTGTGTTCCTGGTCAATATCCAATATCTGGTATCATCTCCTGCTCCCCCCAACTCTTCTTTATTCTGCCAGTGTGATATGAAGCCCCTCATACCACACCCTTGCACATTACACACCTTCCTCGGTAGTTCCCTGCATCTACCTTCAATTTATACTCTAAGTGAAGGGCCTTCACCGGCAGGGCCCTTCCTGAATGATCCAGTTTCAGTATAACCACCTACATTTATTATCTTTCCAATATTCTTCTCCCCAACCTTGAACTTCTTGCTCAAGCAATACTAAACCTCTTAAAGTTTTCAGACTGTGTCAGGCAGAAGGTGTGGGTGTACCTTTACGAACAAATTTCAAAAATGAATAAGTCTCCTCTCTTTAATTTAATGAAATAATAATATATAGTTAAAGAAACCCCTCAGCTCCTGTTCTTGCTCTGTCTCACTAGGACTGCCCTTTGGCTTTGAAAGTCCAGACCTGATTTGTCAGCACAGCATAAAATAGATTAATCTCTTAGGACAGACTCATGTAAGCCAAATTTATGAGACTGACATGACAAATCAATGCTAGTTTATGAATTTACAATGAAACAAAAATAATCATGCTGACCAAAAGAGCAGAACATTCATGTCTCTGTGACCAGCACTTTCTCTGCCTGAAGGTAAAATTTAATGTCACATAATGAGGGGATGGCGTGATACACTTAGGGTGAGGGGAGTTTGATATGGATTTCAGATGCCTATTGGCAGCAGGTGAAGGCTCGTACCAGGGACAATTTCATCAGGGGATCAGATAACTGGGCAACTGTTGGCTACAACTCTCAGCATGTTTTGCTTTCCCAGGATGGACTCATCAGTGGGCCCGGAAGTTCCCCAAATCAGTCGGCTAAGGCTCTTTCATTTCTGACTGGTCACTGGCCAAGTTTTCACATTGTAATTCTGGTTTTCAAGGTTGTTATGACCAAACCTTCTTTGAAATGAGAAGTTCTTTTCTTGGATGTATTAATACACAGATGAGGTTAAAAATCTTCTCTTGCATATATCTTTAAAGTAAGTTGTTTTTGTTTTGTTTTTTGGTTTTTTTGTTTGTTTGTTTTTAATTTTTTTGCCTCAGTGGTTTTTATTAGCATGATTAATGCAAATTTACTATTTCAGAAATGACAGTGTTCTGACATGACTTATAAAGTTGTGGGGTTCTCACTAAACACATTTTTTTTTAAAAGCTTTTTTTTTTTTTTTTTTGTGAGAGGTTTTCACTATAGGACGCGTGCGCTCGCCAGACAGACAGAGAGAGACATAGAGACAGAAAGCGAGAAATCACCCCCCAGGGGGGATGGTCACGCCGCAATCCCTTCTCCTCCATTCTCCTCTCGGGATCTTGGGCACGCATGCACACGCGCCCGGCGTGAGTTTTAAGCCACCGGGTCCGGGATGCAAACCACAGTCGACTACGTGGGAGTCCAGCGACATAGCCATTATGCTAACTGCTGGTTCCCAAAAGCTTTTTTTTTTTAAAAGGAAAGCTATGCGAGGTGATGGATTTTCTAATTAGCTTAACTGTGATAATTATTTCAAAACATGTATCAAATTATCATACTGTATACCTTAAATATATACAATTTTAATTTTTCATCATACCTCAATAAATCTGGGAAAAATTTATTATGATTTAGATATCTCCCCAAGAACTTTATCTATGTATTATCTCAATTTTACTTGGGATTATTTATTGAGTGCCAGATATTGTACTGGGCATAGAGGATGCAAAATAGACAAGAATTCTAGTGTCGCAATAACCTGAAGCAGGATATTTGCTTGGTATTCTTTCTCTCCTTGGCTGAATACCACATAATGATATTCATGTTCTCCTTCCCTTGGGTTTAAAGTACAGAAATATACAATTAAAGTTCTATCTTGTAATCAGTGTGCAAATAGTTGAGTCAATTCTATTCTGTTTGATTTTTTTTCATGAAGTTGTTTGATGCACTAATTAAGCTTCCAGCTCATTCTTTCTCTAAGGTAAGGTCAGAGTGGCCTGATGGAAATTGGGTATGCAGGAATAAGAGAAAATAACATAAGAATCTTTAGGGTCATTCTTTCAGGTTTGTAAAACTCTACAAAATCATTCTTTTTTCCTTAAAAGTGTGAGGCAGCATGGATGGCTTGGAAATGTTCAGCAAATCTTGCTTTGCTCCTATAAAGGTCTGTTTTTCAACTATCTGTAGGCCTAGTTTTAGCAAGAGTGAAGTTCCTTGTACAAAATGCTTGGGACTGGAACTTTTTCAGATTTTGACTTTTTTTTTGGATTTTGAAGTATTTCCATATACATAAAGAGATATCTTGGGACCCAAGTCTAAACATAAAATTAACTAATGTTTCATATACACCTTATAGACATAACCCAAAGGTAATTTTGTACAATATTTTTATACTGCAGCATTCTGTGACACATAATATAAGTCAGATGTGGACTTTTTCACTCACGGCATCGTATCAAAAGTTTCAGAATTTGGAGGTTTTTTTTATTTCATATTTTCAGATTACGGATGCTCAACCTGTACAGAAATGGGACAAAGAAATGTGGTATTACCTGTTGAAGATAATTTTATTGTTTTATCAGCTGGACTAGGGAGAAATGTTCACATGTTGAAATATTCACTTTGTAAGCTAAATAATGTGATCGAATGTATAAAAGAAAATGAAATACAAAATATTAAAAAAAAAGATTTTCACTACTAGCAGTCACAGCTGTCTTTGACTTTTCTATTTTTTATTCTTTCTTAAAGGTTTGAAGTGTACTTTTAGGGTGGGCAGAAAACCCAAAATGTGCTAATCTGAAACTTTGGTTGTGTGATTCCTAGTTATTTATAGGGTAAATTCTTCATTTAATCAAGGAAGCGGGAGTTAAAACAGCACCTTGAATTTTGTCCTTAAATAGGACTCTGTTTCTCAGGCTGATGTAACAGCTCACGTAACTTCAGCATGGAGAGTTAAAATACACAGGGCAGGCTTCAGAGGTTGTTTGCTTTTTTGAGAATTTGATTTTTATCTCAAGGGCAACCAAAGACTGTGAAGTAAATTCAAGGGTTAGCAAGGCCAGGGTAGGTACTGGGATAAAACGGTGAGCAAAAAGAAGACTCTGCGCCTTCCATCGTGAAGCTTAAGGTACAATGGCAAATTTAAATACCAACTTAACAAATACAGAATTAATAAAAAATTTCAAACGAGATTGGAGCTGCTAATGGTATGGATATAGTAGGAATGTGAGCCTATACTGGAGTTTTGACATAGGGAAAGCTTGCTTGAGAAAGTGAAGATAGAATTAATTCAGAGGGGAAGGAATAAGCTTGCTAGGCTGGGAAAAATGCCCCGTGGAGGGGTGTAATTTGGCACATTCTGGAGAACTAGGGAAAAAAGGTAAGCACTTTACCTACGACTTTCTGAGACATCTAGGAGAAAGACTCGGGCCTTTTGTCCCATAGCGGCTGCCATCCGCCGCGGCTGGCGGGACTCCGTCGCAATGATTCCTGGGAGTTGTAGTCTCTCCCTGAGCTCGCAGGCATGGCGGCCTGCAGGGGCGGCGGAGCGGCGGCGATTGGCGTGGGCCGGGTGCTGCGGAGCCGCTAGGGCTCTGCTCCCTGCGCCGGCCTCGGTCGCCTGCGGTCAGTGGAGCGGGGTTTAGAGCGGGGACGTGGAGTGGGCTCAGGGCCAGGCTGGGGCAGGTTAGCTTGGAGGTCACAGGGACCCCGGCGTAGGCACTCGAGTTGGAGGAGACTGCGGGGCCGGCACGATCCGGGCGGGTTGGAGGAGACTGCGGGGCCGGAGGG
>NW_006159809.1:2496660-2547115 GCF_000334495.1 Tupaia belangeri chinensis | reverse complement strand
GGCGTGTTGGAGGAGACTGCGGGGCCGGCGGGTTCTCTGCGGGTCCGACTGACCTGACCGCCGTCCGCCCCCAGGGCTCCGCGTCGGACCTGGCCGGCAGCTCAGCACCGGGCCTTCGGAGCCTGGCGCATTCCAGCCGCCGCCGAAACCGGTCATCGTGGACAGACGCCGCCCTCCGGGCCAGGAAAGGAGGTGAGGCCGGGACCCGGCGCGTGCGGGCCACGTAAAACCCGGTTCTCAAGAAAGCACCCCCGTGCGGTCCCCGCCGGTGCCCGAGCCGTGGGGGCCGCCCCTGTCCGCGTCGCGCGCGTGTAGGACTCCTGATCCAGCTGTGTTTTCTTCCTCTCTTCTCCAACTTCTGTGCAGTTTTACTTTTTACCAAGTCAGGACTTGGAGTAGGGACTCTCTAGATTTGAAGCTTTCTTCCTTTGTGGTATTTGTCCTATATTACAGTTTTTCTGTGAGGCGCATTGTGTTTATACCTGTTTGCGTTTGAAAGCTGAGATTTTCTCCAAAAAGACCTTTAAACCTGAGTGGAAATGGGCTAAAACTCACTTTGGTTTTGGCGGCAATTCTTGAAGCCATGGTACAGTGGTGTGTCTGTAATTCGTTCTTCCAAACTGTTCAGAAACTTTGACCTGACAGATATATAGCTAACACGATAATGGGCAGTTACTACCTTTTCCAAACTTCAGTTTCTCCATCTGTAAAAAGGAGATGATGACATTAAACTCTCCTGGTTGCTATGAGGATTAATTTATGTTGTAAGATATTGACTAGAGCTTTTAACAAATGCCAGGTTAAATAAACAGGAATGTTTAGCTAGCCTCATGAGCACAATTTTGGAAGTAAGACTGACTTAGAGAATGAAAAGTAAAACACATCAACACCATCTTCTTTCATTGTTTTATAAAGCAACAGTGTTTCTTCTAGAGGCCTTTTAAGTTTGTTTTTAATTCTTTAAAATTCATATTTTCACAGATTCTTGAGTCCTGAGTTTATTCCTCCAAGGGGAAGAACAAATCCTCTGAAATTTCAATTAGAAAGAAAAGATATGTTAGAAAGGAGAAAAATACTCCATATTCCCGAGTTCTATGTTGGTAAGAGCTGGGTGCTTTTATTGGGTGCTTTTATTATGAGTTTGGAGGGTTTTCTTCACACAGAGGGAGGATGGATTTTTCATTTGTCTGGGTTTTGCCTGTATGTGGTATTCTTAAGTGTTAAAATACTTAAAAAGTTACCAAGAAATGCCATTTGTTTGTTACTGGATCTCATACAAAAGTTCACTTGTTTTGAATTTGTAGGAAGCATACTTCGTGTTACTACAGCTGACCCATATGCCAGTGGAAAAATCAGCCAGTTTTTGGGGATTTGTATCCAGAGATCAGGAAAAGGACTTGGAGCTACTTTTACTCTTAGGAATACTATTGAAGGACAAGGTAGGTTTCATTCATTACTTTGTCTAGAAAACGTTATCTCAAGATTCCTTTTTGTTTTCTGTATCCTGGGATAAAACATGTGAAATTTGAAAGTAAAAAGGGGGCTTTAAGGGGAATTCTGGGGCCTGTGGCCTTAGAATGAATTGGAACTGGGGTTACTGCTCAGATATGGTTGGTGGTCCACTTTCTCTGAAGGCTTTCATAATAGGGATAACAGCTGCTGTAGTCTGGAATGCCTATCCAAAATTCGTGTGTTGGGACTTAGTTATATTATAAAGGTGTTAAATAAAAATTTAACCTCTATGGTGTTCTAAGATAGGGCCTTTGGGTAGGATAAGTTCATTAGGCCTGGTTCCCATGAGAGAAAAGAATGCAAGAAAGTGCCATACCTTCCAGGGGGGACAGCCATGCTGCAGTCTCTTCATTTCTCCTTTTCAGGATTATTTTTTACATTTTTTTTTTAAACTAGAGGGCATGTGCACTTGCTGGAGAGGGACAGAGAGAGGGAAAGTGAGAAATCATTCTCTAAGAAGGATGGCCATGCCACAGTCCCTTTTCCTCCGTTCTTGTCTTGGGATTTTGGGTATAGACACACACACACACACACACACACACACACACACACACACGCCCTGCGTGTTATTTCAAGCTACTGGTCCGGGACTCGAGCTGGCTGTCAGTTATAAGGGATCCAACTGCCCCAACCAACATGTCTGCTGGCCTGGCATATCACCATAGTGAGGATTAAGTTTCATTATGAGTTTAGAGTGGACACATTCAAATCATAGCCCCTGACCCGCCAAGTTACTGTATTCTACCAGGTAGGTCTTGCCCTGGGTTTTCCAGCATGACAAGTTTGTTAACTCTCCAGGATCTTTGCATAGGTATTCATTCTGCTTGGTATATTCTTGGTTCTTTTTAGTATCATTTCAAATATCATATTCTCCGTGAGGCCTTCCCTGAGTGTACAATTTAAACTTGACTTCTCCTCATTCACAATGTCATCACCCTTGATTATCTTCACTATATGAAATTACCCTGTTGGTTGGCATTTTTCTTTTTTTTTTTGAGTGAATTAGGATCTTACCTACATTGGTTTTGCTATAGGCACAGCTCCTAAATCAGTGCCTGAAACCAAACAGGTGTAGTAAATATTGAGTTGACTCTGGGTATTAACACTATAAGCCAATGTTGATTATACAAGGAGTCTTCAAAAACTTGGGACCAGCAATTAGTGTAATGCTGGACTCCCATGTATTTGACCATGGTTCGAGTCCCGGACCCAGTGGCTTAAATTCATGCGTGCGTGCCCAAGATCCTGAGAGGAGAATGGAGGAGAAGGGATTGTGGCATGGCCATCTCCCCTGGGGGTGATTTCTCGCTTTCTGTCTGTCTCTGTCTCTCTGTCTCTCTGGCGAGCACACGTGCCCTATAGCAAAAACCTCTCCAAAAAAACACTTGGGGCCAGTAGGTGGGGTGGTGGTTAAGGACGTGGACTTCCCACATGGCTGTGGTTTGAGTTCCAGACCCAGTAACTTGAAAATCATGCCAGAAGAGTATGTATGCATGCCCCAAATCCCAAGAGGGCGATGGACAAGGAATTGCAGTATGGCCATCCTCCTGGGGGGTGATTTTTCACTTTCCTTCTCTCTTGTCTCTCTTCAGCAAGTGCACATGCCCTATAGGCAAGGGGGGAAGGTAACAAGAAAAATAAAATCTAAAAAAAAAAAAAAAAGAACTTAATGGGAAATGCATATTTTAAAAAAACTATGTGCAGATTTCAAAATTTTTGCATCAAAATAAACTTGTACCGTTTTTTTTTAGAGGTTTCTTTTTTTTTTTTTAAACCATGGGGTGCATGTGCTTGCTGGAGAGACAGACAGAAAGTGAGAAATCACCCCTCAGGGAGGATGGTCGTGCTGCAGTCCCTTCTCCATTTTCCTCTCGGAATTTTGGGCATGCACACACGCACATATGCCTGGCATGAGTTTTAAGCCACTGGGTCTGGGACTTGAACCACGGTCAAGTATGTGGGAGTCCAGCGATGTAACCATTATGCCATTTGCTGGTCCTGAAATAACCTTGTACTCTAATTCCATTTTTACACAAACTGTGAAGTCCCCAGCATATAATAGTATTTGTATTTTTCTTTGGATTATTTAAGAAAACCTCCATACAATGCTGTCTTAAGTATTTGATAATAGCTTGATACTTGTAGCTTCTTCGTATTTTCAAGGCTGTTCCTAGCTGCTTTATGCAGAGAATCCTAGTATGTGGGAAAAAAAACCTAGGCTATCTTTTTTTTTTTATTTTTTAAGAGCTATTTTTGCTATAGGGTATGTGTTCTCACTTGGCACTGGAGAGACAGAAAGTGAGAAATCATTCCCCAGGGATATAGCCATACTGTAATCCCTTCTTCTCTGTTCTCCACTTGGGCACGATGCACATGTACCTAGTGTGAGTTTTAAGCCACCAGGTCTGAGAGTCTATCGTGATCGACTACGTGGGAGTCCAGCAGCAATCATATCTGCTGGTCCTGCTAGACCATCCTTTTAATCAAAGTTAGAACTTAACATTTTACTTACTCTTTTAAAATAATTAATCCTTTTACTCTTAACATGGAACACTGATTTTTATTCAGGTAAGTGAGAAATAAACAATAGCGAAGAATTTACTCATTCTCTAAGTTAATACTGTTATCAGAATTGAAGAAAAAGGAGGCCAGCAGGTGACGTGTTGGTTAGAGACATTTGACTCCCATGTGGCCGACCGTTGTTCAAGTCCTGGACCTGGTGCTTCCTTTCTCACTTTCCCTCTCTCTATCTCGGTTCCTCTCTGGTCATATTAAAAAAAATAAGTAGAATAATTCTTAAAAAAAAAAAAAAAGAACTGAAGAGAAATCTAAGTCAACATTTTATAGAAGATACTTTTTCTTTAGATTTTATCATTTTAATTCAGATTTTCTGTTATTTAAATAGATTTTAGTTTATTTCTATTTTTTTCAGTAATCTTCATCTTTAAAATGACAATTTGTGTCACATTTTCTACATGCAAAACTTCATGTTAGTACCTTTATGAAGTGGCCTTCATTGTAGTATGAGGCTTGTGTGGGAGTCAACTTAGTTCCTAAGAATGTGTTTTCTGTTCCTTTTAGGTGTTGAGATTTGCTTTGAACTTTATAATCCTCGAATCCAGGAGATCGAAGTGGTCAAATTAGAGAAACGGCTGGATGATAGCTTGCTGTATCTACGAGATGCCCTCCCTGAATATAGCACTTTTGATATGAACATGAAGCCCGTAGCACAGGAACCTAGCCAAGAAGTTCCTGTCAATGAGGTATGGATTGTACGTTTGGAACTGAAAGTTAAAATATACAATCAAGAAAGAATGATCTTAATGAAAACTTTAGAGGAATTTTCTGCCTTTGTATACTAAGTCTAATCCTTTTTTTTTAATCTTCCTTAGCTAAAAGTAAAAATGAAGCCTAAGCCCTGGTCTAAACGCTGGGAACGTCCATATTTTAATATTAAAGGAATCAGATTTGATCTTTGTTTAACTGAAGAACAAATGAAAGAAGCTCAAAAGTGGAGTCAGCCATGGCTTGAATTTGACATGATGAGGGAATATGACACTTCAAAAATCGAAGCTGCAATATGGGATGAAATTGAAGCATCAAAAAAGTCCTGACTGTAAGAACGAATTTGGTCACTTGCAGAGGATGTGTTGACTCTCAGGGAACTTATTTTGAGACCAATTTAATTTCATTTCTAAGAACTTAGTCATTAAATGAACTAAGCATCCATTGTTCTACCAGTATTTAAATAAAACATCACCACACCAGTTTATTCCGAAAAGAAGTATACCTGCCAGTGGTCTGGTGTCTGTTTCTTACTGCAGGTAAAGCTGTAATTGAAGTCAAAGCATTGCTAGAATGCTCTTCAGTGAGCATGGAATCTGAGTGAGGAGAGGGGGCGGGATGATTTTTTAAATTTGCTAAGTCATAAATACAGAACTACATATGCTTTAAAGAATAATAAAATGAACATTTATGCTCTTACCACAGGATAAGAAAAACTTTATTTGGTTCTATCTAAGAAGGTTAAGAAATAGCCATTCACTAAAATCTAAGATTTTTTTTTTTTAATAGATCTTTGCTATAGGGCACATGCGCTCGTAGGAGAGACAGAGACAGTGAGAAATCACCCACCAGGGGGGATGGCCACACCACAGTCTTTTCTCTATTATCCTCTTGGGATTTTGGATACGCACATGGGCCTGGAGTATTTCAAGCCATCAGGTCTGGGACTTGAACTATGATTGACTACATGGGAGTCCCACGACGTAACCACTACACCATCCACTGGTCCCAAAATCTAAGAATTTCTTATATTTGGGGGCCACAGGTGGTGTGTTGGTTAAGGTGCTGGACTCCCACATGACTAGTTGTCGTTCATGTCCCAGACTTAGTGGCTTTTATTCTCACCTGACCTTGCTCACTTTCTGGTCAAACTAAAAAATAATAATGATTATAAATGAAACTAATTCTTTTAAAAAAGAACTTTATTTGTAGCTGTGTCCCCTTTCTCTACCAGAGTACACTATTCTTTTTTTTAAAAAAAGATTTAATTTTTAAATTACTATTTTTAATTTGTTATAGGACACATACACTTACGGGATAGAGAGAGAAGGAAAGTAAGAAAGCAAGCTGACAGGTCTACGGACTTTAATTGAGGTCAGCCATGTGTGAGTCCAGCTACTTAACTACCATGCCACCCCCTGGCTCTGAGTAGATACTGTCTTAACTGTGTGTTAATCATTCCTTTGTATTTTAGTTCACTGCCTACACAGGTACCCTGAAACAATGTATTCAGTCTTGAAAATACTGTTAAGTATGAAAGTACACTATTGCCATTATTACATGAAGGCTTCCAGAATGATGGGGTCATAGTCTGGCTCCAGTTTCCCTATCCCTTTAGAAAGTTGATGGCTAAGGTTATGAGTGCGTTCTGTTAAAGGTTTACCACAGAGCATCTAGCAGGACTGTAGTGTGTGCTGGCTAACTGGTATCTGGTGGAACTGAACTAGGAAGTGAATTCTTCTGATTCTCAGAGCATGATGAATTAAACTCTAGCTCTTAGGAGTAGATCAAAAAAGAATACTTTCTTGCTGATCTATGCAGCTGAACATGGATGTGAAAACAGGTGTAATCACACATAGTGAAGATTTACCTATATCTAATTTGGGCCGAACTCCCTGGGTCATTCTTTTCAAGTTAATACCAGCCCAGATCCAAGACCACCCTCAACCTGTCCGGCAACACTCAAAACAGTCATGGTCAGTTCTGCCCTCTAATGGCTATCTTGGGATTTCTTTGATAGGTTGAGCAGTTTTCTGGATTCTGTGTTTTCCATTTTACTGGCTTTTAACTCTCTTGGTGTAGCGCACCCTTTGGCAGAGGAAGTATGTGTGTTGAGACCTTGCGTGCCTATCGTATTTGACTGATACTTTATAGAATTTTAGGTGGGAGATAATTTTAAAGGTATTGTTCCATTGTCTTAGTTCCAGTATTATGTTGAGAAATCTGAAGGCATTTTGATTTCTGCTGCTTGTGTATGACTTGAAAGTTTGTAGAATTTTAGTCTTCATAGTAGTAAGATTTCATGGTGACTCGCCTTGGTTGGAGTCTATTTTTAGTCATTGCTTTGAGCTTTTGGTGAGTTCTTTCAGCATTCAGAGGCTTTTCTTGAGTCTGTTTCATCCTGTAACTGTTATTTGGATGTTGGATATTCAGTACTGAGCATCTGTTTTTTCTTTTTCCATCTCGTCATTTTTTAGCTCTTAAATTGTCTTTGAATTCTTGTGATTGTGTTTTAAAATCTCAAGACCCCCCCCCCAATATTATCCTTTTCATATTTTATATTCTTACCTATGAATTTTTTGTTTCCACTGAGGGTGTTCAATATAGTGTTTTTCTTTTCCAACTGTTCGTTGCAGCTTATCTCTGAATTTCTTTCTGTATTTCTGTTTTCTTTGTATTAGGGATTTCCAGGACCTCTCATAACCCTTGGCTGTATACTTAGGGGAGTAAAAAAAAAAAAAAGAGAAAACCTTGGACTTGTGGGAAGGGATTGTCTAGGTTTATCTGGATGGGTTTTTGCAATTTTCTCCTCATGAAAATCTAGAGTTGGTCAGAATCTCTAAAATGAATCTTTTACTTTCCTGGAGGGTAAGGATCTACCTGCTAGCCAGAAATATTATGCTGCTTTTAGCTGATCTTTTCCAGTAATGGTTGTTACGTAGCCCCCTGACTACTTTTAACAAGCAACAGAGATCTCATCATTCACTTTCTTAGATTATCTACTGAGATAGCCTCGCAAAGGGAACTTTTAACTAGAGCCTATCTCCTGTATTTTTATTTTCTCTAGCTTGTGAGAAGATAGCCATGAAAGCCTATTTTTTTTTTACTTGATAATCACTTTAATCCTGGTAGACAAGCTGGAGAAATGATAATGTAAAGATCCGAAGCAGTGCAAATATATGATCAGCTCATAAGCACGTGTTCAAAAAATACCTGACCAGTCACGTTTTTCATTCTGTAAGATTATCTTTAAAACTTCTGCGAATTTTTCCAAGTAAATCTTAATATATTAAATGTACATAGTGTACATTTTTTAAATTGTGAAACATGTAAAACAGGATTTGCTAATGTTAACTTAATTAAAAAAAATTATTTAATATTTTTTATTATCATTTTTAAAATTTGCTATAAGACACTGCTCACCATAGAGGGACAGAAAGAAAGAGAAGGAAAGTGAGAAAGCAAGCCACCAGGTCCAGGACTTGAACCGTGGTCAACCATGTGGGAGTCCAGCACCACGCCACCTGATGGCCCAACTATTTTTAAATGTACAATTTAGAGGCATTTATTAACAATACGCAGTTACCACAATTTCCAAAACTTTTCCATCACTCCAAACAGAAACTAACAAACATGAACCCCATTTCTTCCTTCCTCCTTGCCTTAGGTAACCCTTAATCTATTTTCTTCTCTATGAATTTGCCTATTCTAGATAATTGTTTCAAATGGAATCATATAAGAGCTGTCCTTCTGGATCTGACTTAAGTCACCTAGCATATATCAAGGTTCACTCATGTAGCATGTATCAGAGCTAAATTCCTTTTTATAAGGGAATAATTCCACTGTAGGTAAATATTGTACTGTTTCATTTATCCATCTGTTGAGGAACACTTGGGGGTGTTTCCACCTTTTGACTTGTGAATAGTGCTACAATGAACATTGACATGTATTTAAGTCTTGTTTTTTTTTAAATCTTTTTACGTATGTATAATTTCACTTCTGATTTTGAATCCTTTGGTTTTTTGATGTCCACATATTTGCAAATTTTCTAGTTTTCCTCTAGTTTCATTCCTCTGTTTTCAGAGAAAGATACAGTTTAGTATGATTTCAGTCTTTGAAGATTTATTGCAGATTGGTTTGTTGCCTAAGATATAGTCTATCCTGGAGACGTTCTATATACACTTGAGAAAGCTGTGTATTGTGGCTTTTTGGAGTGTAGGATTATGTCTCCTAATAGTTGGTTCACAATGTTAAGTTGTCTTTTTCCTTATTGCTGTCTAGATGTTCTGGAAATTTTTGACAATGGAATACTGAACTTTCCATCTACTGTTGTAGAACTGTTTCTTCTCTTAATTCTGTCCATGTTTGCTTTATACATTTTGGGCCTCTTCTTTGGTGCGCAATTACCATTGCTGCATCTTTTTATCAGTGTATAATGTCCTTCCTTGTGAACTTCAGTTTTTGGCTTAGAGTCTATTGTGTCTGATATTAATACACCAACAGTTACCACCTCTGCTGTCTTGTTTACTATTTGCATGGAATCTCTCTTCCCATCTTCAATTTTAACATATTTGTGTTTTTGAATTTCTTTTTTTTTTTTTAAGAGAGTTTTTTTTTTTTGTTATAGGGCACGTGGGTTCACCAGAGAGGGAGACCAGAGAGACAGAAAGTGAGAAATCAACCCCTAAGGAGGGAGGATGGCCATAATGCAACTCCTTCTTCGTTCTCCTCTCGGGATCTTGGACACTCACACACTCCTAGTGTGAGTTTTGAGCCACTGGGTCAGGGACTTGAACCACAGTTGATTATGTGGGAGTCCAGCAACATGACCATTATACCATGTGCTGGTCCCAGGTTTTTTGGATTTAAAGTGAGTTTCTTGTAGATAGCATATAACTAGATGTTTTATTTTTCATCCATTCTGCCAATATCTACTTTTTGATTAAAGACTTTCATTCATTTACGTTTAAAACAGTATATAGTGGAAAAACAGTTTATTATTTTCTGTGCCCTACACTTTGTTGGTCTCTTGTTTTTGCCTTTTCTCTTGCTGTTTTCCTTTTATATTTATTAAATGTTTTCTTTGTGGTTACAATGGGGATTAAAGTTAACATCCTAAATTTATAATAGTCTAATTGATACCAGCTTATCTTTAATAACAAACAAAATTCTACTCTTATAAAGCTCTGCCTTCCAACTCCTATTTTACTGATGTCAAAAATTACATTTTTATATTTTGGGTGCCTAATAACATAATTATCTGTATACACTTGTCTTTTAAAACATTTAGGAGTTAAAAAGTGGCATTAGGTAACGAAATAATACCAGCTTTTTAATTGCCTATACATTTAGCTTTGAGACCTTAATTTCATCATATAGATTTGAGTTACTGTAATTGGTCTTTTAATTTCAATTAAAAGGATACCCTTTTCTTGTAGGGTAAGTCTGATTGTAATGAACTCTCTGATTTTTATCCCGGAATGTCTTAATTCCATCCGTACTTTTGGAGGATAGTTTTGCCAGGTAAACAACTCTGGTTCACAGTATTTTTCTTTTAGCACTATATATGTCATTCCATTGCCTGCTGGTCTCCATGGTTTCTAGTAAGATATGTTAATTTTATTGAGGATTCCTTGTTTGTGATGGGTCACTTTGCTCTTACTGCTTTTAAAATTTGTTCTGCTTTTGTGTTGATGATAAAGTTTCTAGTGTGGGCTTCTGAGATTATCTCATTTAGAGTTGGTTGAGCTTCTTGGATTTGTAAATTCATGTCTGACTGAATTTTGGACACATTTAGCCATTATTTCTTCAAATACTTTTCTCTCCTTTGTCTTTTCTGGGACACCCAGTGCATACTGTGGTTGGTTTGAAGATTCCACCAGTTTTGTAGTCTTGCTCTCTTTATTCTTTTATCTTTCTCTTCAGATTTGATCATCATAATTGTTCCTCTTTTCACATGTACTAATTCTTCTGTCTACACATATCAGTTGTTGAACTCGTGATTTTTCTTCCCCCCCAATTTTGCTATGTGTGTGTGGTCACCAGAGACAGAAGGAAAGCATTCCCCCATGGGGAATGGTCTTGTCGCAACCCTTTCTGCAGTTCGCCATTCTGTTGGGATTTGGGGCATGCGCACACGCATGCCTGGCATGTCTCTCAAGCTGTTGGCGCCAGGATTCCGACATATGTCGGCCATTTGAGTTGAGGCTCCCGTTAATCACCAGATCATGGGGCCAGCCCTAATATCCTACTTTTCTTACAGAAATTTCTCTCCAACTTTTCTTCCTGGATCTTAGGTGGTCTGTTATATATCTTGACCACAATCTTAGTTCACTTCTTTTTTTTTCCACCAATGTCTGCTGCTTTTCTGACCTGAGCTCCAAGTTATGTGAAACAGATGATTGCTCTGTGTTAGTCCTTCAGGTAGTCCCAACTCTAGAATAGATATAAGCAGGAATTTGTGAACAAAAGTTCACAATCCCTTTTACTCCCTTCAGGATTTTGGGCACACAGGCACAAACACCTGGTGTGTTTCACAAGCTTCCAGGTCTGGGACTCAAATCAAGCAGTTGGTCATGTGTGATCTAGCTGCCCCACCCACTATGCAACAGGCTGGCTCAGTGTTAGTATTTTTAAAAGCTCCCCATTCATTCATATATTAGGTCTGAGAAGCACTGCACTCAGCATCCTGCCTATATTATATGAACAGCAGGATGAAGGTGAAATTCAAGGTAGGTTACTTTGGGCCAAATTAACCAGGTAACCAAAATGCCCAGAGGATGTGTTTAATCAAGGCTGTAATCAAGTTGCCCGGGACCTCCCAGTTTTAGCAGAAAGTTTTACGTCTTGGGAAACTGTGTGGTCCTGGGTAAACCAAGATGCCTGGTCACTCTAGAAGGCAGTTGTTTAATGAAATGTAATGATCTGTAACAGCATTTCATTATTGAAAAATTCTGGATGTTTCTAAAAATTAGATCACAACGGGATTGTTTCTCTGTGTGTATATAATACACACACACACACACACACACACACACACACACACACCCCTACTATCTCAACTTTGTCTATGCATTTTTCTGCCAATTCAACTCTACAGTGAACACCTCTATTTATTTTATTATTGTATTTTTCAACTCCAGAATTTCCATTGGGTTCTTTTAAAAATAATTTCTCTTTATTTGATATCTCTAATTGATAAAACATTCTGTAATCTTTACCTAACCCAAAGTCAAAGAGAATCTTTTTTTTTTCCTGTGTTTCTGAATTTTACATGTAGATCCATCATCCCTCTCTTTCATAGTGGTGTGTGTGTGTGTATACAGATTATGAGATAAGGGTCAAGGCTCATTTTATTTCATACAGATATAGCTATTCTAGAAATACCATTATAAAGACTCCCCATTGAATTAACTTGGCAACTTATTCAAATGTATGTGCAGGTCTATTCATATTTTCCTGGTATCTCCATTCCATTTATTCTATTGATATATTAATCTACTTTTAGCCTACTACACAGTCTTGATTATTATAGCTTTAAATTAAGTCTTGAAATTAGATAGTATAAGCCCTCCAGACAGAGAGAGACATAGAGACAGAAAGCGAGAAATCACCCCCTGGGGGGATGGTCACGCCGCAATCCCTTCTCTTTCATTCTCCTCTTGGGATCTTGGGCACGCACGCACATGCGCCCGGCGTGAGTTTTAAGCCACCGGGTCCGGGACGCAAACTGTGGTCGACTATGTGGGAGTCCAGCGACATAGCCATTACGCTAACTGCTGGTTCCCCCAACTTGTTACTTTTCAAGGTAGCTTTGGCAGTTTTTATTTTAATTTTTACTTACCAGAGGCTTGTGTGCTTGCTAGAGACAAAGAGAGGAAAAAGCACCACCCCCACCCTCACCCAGTGGGGTGTGGTCACACCACAATCCTTTCTCCATGTCTCTATCCTGCCAGGATTTTGGGCATGCATGCACATGTGCCTGGCATTTCTTTCAAGCCACGAGGGCCAGGATTCAAACTGAGGGATGGCTATGTGGGATCTTCTTCCTTTAACCACCAGTTTATAAAATCAGCCCCTTGAGTTTTACGGTTTATGATGATAAAATGTTTTTAAAAAGTCATCTGTCTGATTCTGTGTAAGTCTGAACAAATACCTGAAAACATCGAGGCAAAGAGTTAAGAAGTGAGATGAGTTGCCAACTCAATGTTTTGTTCTTCCTGTGTTCCTCCCATTTGTTCCATCCATTTCATAGAAATAGGAAAAAAAATTGCATCAGGATTAGGTACGCTTCACAGAAATTTTTTAAAGAATTATTTAACTTTATTTATTTTTTTAAAATTTTAATTTGGCTAGAGAATGACAGAGCAAGAGAGAGTGAGAGAGAAAAAGAGAGAGAGAAAGAAAGTGAGAAAGCAAGCCACTAAGTCCAGTATTCGAACTGCAACTGGCCATGTGGGAGTCCAGTGCCAATAAACACCATGCCACCTGCCAACCCCCACAAAAAATTTTTAAGTCACAGTATGAGAAATAAAAATATTCTGGTTCAAAGTTTAGGTATAAACAAATGTAATTAAAAACCATTAGAGTATTAAAGTCAATTTGTAGCTTTGAAATTGGTTCTAATATTTCCCATTCTACAAAAAGCCTATCCAATTAAAAAATATAAAAGAACACATCCAGCATATCTTTAATTAAAAATCTAAAAGAGGGAAATTTTCAAGTGTAGACTTTAATAGTAAAATAGATTTACAAATTTCATATGCAATAAATTATCTGCCATTTAAGTTAAAAACAATGTTTTATGCATAAACATTTTTGTAAACAGAAAAGATATGAAAGAGTAACATTAAAAACAAAATAGTTTCCTCTGGGACAATAGTTGTATGGGAATGTTAAATGCTTTCAGCAATAGACTACAACGTATATAGATGAGATTCTACTCCTGTATAGTTTATATAACTAATATTAACTTAAAAAAAAAAAAACCCTTTGCACTTTTTAAATACATGTCTTCATTGCAGTAGAAATAACACATTCAACTGTTAAAGATGATATAAAAATAAGTCACATTCAAATACTAAACTATAATTATTTTTCCCAATTATCTTTTGGGCAGCAATTTGTTAAATATATATTTAGCATTGTTCTTGAATTACTTAACAAATAGACTGAAAAAGTTACTAGTAAACCCTCACTGTGAACATTTTCCTTAATTTTTGAAATACCTTGATATTTTATTAGAAAATGAGTGACATGTTCTGAATATTTAAAATATCCTTTTCCCTTTTTATCCAACCATCAATGACAAAATACACAGTGCATGGAACATTATTTGTCACATAAGACTTAAGATCAGTATCTTTACGATATAAAAGCCTTTTTTTGAGAGATTTTTGCTACAGGGTACATGTTCTTGCCAGAGAGACAGAGACAGAAAGTGAGAAATTGCCCTCTGGGGAAATGGCCACACTATAATCCCTTTTCCTCTATTCTCCACTAGGAATTCTGGGCACTCACACACATGCGCCAGGCTTGTTTTATGCTGCCTGGCCCTGGACTCGAACTGTGGTCAACTATGTGGGAGTCTAGCACCTTAAGCACTACATCACCTGCTGGTCACAAGATATCTAAGTCTTATAAGTCCATAAACGAAACATCTATTTTGTTTGGATGGATGGATATTTCAAAAGAATTGTAAGTGGCCAAAAACCTCAACACATGTTCACCCTCTAACAGCTAAAATAAGCAGTTAAACTAAGACTCTTTGCATCATCTATCAAATTTATAATGAATTTAAAAAATGATGTCGATTGCTTGTGGGGATTCACTGGCACTCTCACTTGTGTTGGTATAATAAACTGATAGATTTTTTTTTTTTTTTTGGAGAGGTTTTTGCTATAGGGCGCATGTGCTCGCCAGAGACAGAAAGCGAGAAATCACCCCCACCCCACCCCTGGGGGATGGCCACGCCGCAATCCCTTCTCCTCCATTCGCCTCTTGGGATCTTGGGCACGCATGCACACGCGCCCGTCGTGAATTTTAAGCCACCGGGTCCGGGACTTGAACCATGGTCGACTACATGGGAGTCCAGCAACATAGCCATTTTGCTAACTGCTGGTCCCCAATAAACTGATAGATTTTTGAGGGACAGTTTGACAATCATTAGTTATTAAATGCTTTAAAATGCCTTCATTATTTAGTACTTCATACCAATTAGGATTTCCATGTTATCTTTTTTATAAATAGAGTTAGTTAAAATAGAAACTAAAAGAGGGCCAGCTGGCGGCATGATGGTTAAGGTGACTGGATCCCACATGGCTGTCTTATGTGGCTTAAGTCTCAGACCTGGTGGCTTGAAAAACACACTGGATGTTGTGCCCAAAATCCCAAAAGCAGAATGGAGGAGAAAGGACTGTGGTGTAACCATGCTCCATGGGAAACTTGTGGACCTCTTACTGGAGCTACTTGCATTTAGTTTGTTCAAATCCAACAGAATCAGGATGGGCAGCCTTTCCTGATACTAGAGGCAGAAGAGAGGGATGAAGGATCAAGTCCTGCCTTTTTGCAAATTTTACCCTTCATTACAGAGGATAAAGAAGAGGTACGAGCTTTTTTCCCCACCAAAGAAAGTCATTGTATTATATTAGAACTTATTACTTCTCTCTTTTTTTCTTTTTTTTTAGAGAGATTTTTGCTATAGTGCAGGTACACTTGCCAGAGACAGAACGCGAGAAATCACCCCCCAGGGGGATGGCCACATTGCAATCCCTTATCCTCCATTCTCCTCTTGGGACCCTGAGCATGCATGCACATGCACCTGGTGTAAATTTCCAGTCATTGTGTCCGGGACTCAAACCGCAGTCAACTACATGAAGTCCAGTGACGTAACCATTACGCCACCTGCTGGTCTTAGTACTTTTCTAAAGTTCACTCAAACTTCTTTAAGTAATGATTTAAGATGGTCTAGATGATATTCTTCTATGAAGGATTCTGCTTGATTGAAAGCTTTTATTTTCACCAGAATGATAATGATTTCTTTGACTTCATCTCTGAAACCAAAACACAAGGCACGTATCCTATTAAAAATGCAGTGTGGGAAGGCAAAGTGGTAAATTCCAGACCCAACCCTCAGTCATTAATCTAATAGAACAAAGTTTACCTTAAGCCAGTATCTACAATGGCATAAAATACAGAGATGCTACTGTCTTCATATAAAGTCAAATATAGACTATGAGGAGATGTATTTTGGCAAATTTCAATTTGAATGACTAGAAAAAAATAAAACAGCACAGAGCAAGTCCATCATCAGAAATTTCAGTCATGCTGTGCTGCCTTCAGCTTGTATGGGCCATCATGGTGGGAGCGATGCTGGGAGTATTTACACCACGGACATCAGCTACAAGTGCTACAAATCTGGGCTCTTGTATTGATTTATTTTTGGAGAGAGGGTTTAACCAAACACCCCCGTGTTAAGGGAGATATAGCTACTGTTGAGTAAACACCAGGCTGCTGACCCACACTTAACAAGTGTTCAATCTTTAAAAATATCCAAGAAAATTAAAAATACATTTTAAAATGCTTAATAAGAGATTTCTGATTTATAATTTTAATTTTAAATTCTCCAGTGCTATAATTTTTTTGGAAGTACTTTTTTGGGGAATTTCAAAATACGAATATGCATAAGGTGTGACTATAAAATAGCCATTCTAAACTGTGAATATATTTTCTAGCTGCATAATATTGCAAAGTCCGAACAAAGTTTTGAAAGTACTGTATTGTGAAAGTATACATTTTCCTAAAAATTGCTGACAGCATATAGAGTCCTTGAACAATACTTACGGAGGTAAAACATATGCATTACCTGAATTCACTTCTAGATAATTTAAGTGCAGACTGCAATAAAAACTGAATGAAGTTTTCTAGTTGAGGAATAGATGTTCTCATAGCAGAATTTTCAAACCATTTTTCTGGTAGACATGCCGCTACCTATTAACCAGAACACATGATTGGTTTATAGCAATGACAGTTATCTGAGGATGGTTGCTAACATAATCTCATAATGACCCTGCAAGCTGAGCATTATTCCTTTTTTTGTTTGTTTTTAAAATTTGTGTGCATTCGCTGGAGGGAGACAGAAGTGAGAAAGCACACCCCAGTGGGGATAGCCATGCCATGATCCCTTTTTCTCTTGGGATTTTGGGCTTGCATGCACACATGCCTGGCATGTTTTTCAAGTTGCTGGGTCCACGACTTGAATTGTGCAGTTGACCATGTGGGATCCAGCTGCCTTAACCACCAAAACACTGCTGGACCGCTCATTTTTATAGTTTGTGGTCAAATAAAAATTTTGAAATTTTCTTTGTTAAATGTTAAATACATTTTACAATTTTTTTCATTAATGTAAGAGCTTAAAATAGACTACTCTTTATTAACACCCACTGGTAATACTTATAATTCTTTCTATATTGTTGGATTCCTGAGCCATTAAATCTGTACAAGAAATTTTACAATCAAGTATCATAAATTCCTAGACACAAAACACTTAACCAGCTCAACTATATAATACAAGCAGGGTCAGCGACTCGTGTGGTGGTTAATTCAGCTATATCCCATGTGGCTGACTGTGTGGTCTGAATCCCAAACCTGGTGACTTAAAACACATAGTAGGCATGTCGGTGCACATGCCCAAAAATCTTAAAAGGAGGGAGATATGGAGGAGAAGAGACTGTGGCATGACCCCGCGCAAAGGGTGCTTTCTTGCTTTCTCTCTCTGCTTCCAGTGAACACATGTGCCCAAATTAAATTAAAACAAAACCAAAAATGTATTTTTTTTGGAAAGATATTCAGTCGCCTAGTATATGATCTACATAAACAAACATAAATTTAGAGACAAAGAAACAAATGATTCTAAGACATACGGGATAAAGGAAAAATTACTTTTTTTTTAAAGTGGTTTTCTTCCACGAGAGAGTGCAATGGGGTCTTCAGGCCACGATCCATCCTCAGCCTCAGTCAGTCTGCAGCAACGACTTGTGTGCACGTACCCAGAATGTATGTGGAGGCCTCAGGAGACCTCAAGAACGGGGTCCTTTCCATGTGGGTCCAGCACTGCAGAGCACTGCACTACTAGCTGGCCCAATGATGATTTTGACCCTCTACCAATTTAATAGTTATAAATGTCCATGGTAGCAAAATTAGTCAATAAAGTATATTTAATGTCGGGAAAAAACAAAAAACAGTATTTCCTCATCACCCCCCTAAAGGTAATACATGTCTTTTAGGGGACCACCAGGTGGCGTGGTGATTGAGATGCTGAACTCTTACATGGCCAACTGTGGTTCAAGTCCTGGACCTGGTGGCTCATTTTCTCACTTCCCTCTCTCTCTCTCTCTCTCTGTTACTTCCTAGTGAGCATGCATGCCCTATAGAAAATTAAATAAAATTAAATACAACATTTTTTTAAAAAGAATTTTTTAAAAATGTGATTTTTAGTAAAGTTATGGTACAAACAAAAAAGTTAAAAAAACTTTAAAAACAAAAACTTTTTTGTAACAGAAATAAGAAAAAAAAGGGAGTAGGCAAGGGAAAAAAAGCCAGAGATAATACTACCATACTATTTAAGACAGATTATGGTATATGAAGGTTAAGATCCCTATTTATAAAGTATAAAGTTGGGGAAAAAATTAAAACGCACCAAATATATACTGTGAAATACACTAAATAAAACTTCTGGGATATACTCTTTCTAAAATAAATCTGGTTGGTGGTGATTAAAAGCATGGCTGAGGGAGCTAGCAGGTGGCATGGTGATAGGGCACTGGACTCCCATGTGGCAGGCCATAGTTCAAGTCCTAGACCTGGTGGTTTGCTTTCTCACTTTCTCACTCTCTTGTCCCCCTCTCTCTCTCTCTCTGTGCTTCTCTGATAGAATTAGAAAATAATAATAATAAATAAAATGTTTCTTTAAAAAATGGCTGAGAAAAGATATTTATCCTATTCTTTAATTACCTTTCTCTTTTCTAATTTTCTTATTTATTTATTACCAGAGGGTATGTGCACTTGCCAGAGAGAAACAGAGAGAGAGAGAGTGAGAGAGAGAGAGGGAGAAAGGACTCCCCACTGGGGCATGATCATGTCACAATTCTTTCTCCTCCATTTTTCCATTTGGTGGAGACTGTAGGCATGGTTGTATGTGTACCTAGTGTTTCTCAAGCAGCTGGGGCCAGGGTCTGAACTAGACCCTGGGATCCAGCTCCCTTAACCACTAGGCTATGAAGTGGGCCCAACGTTTTTCAATAATGAAAAAGAAAAAAATGCAACACATTGTGACTGGCCAAAGGTCCTATGAGTTTTGTTATGTAAACTACTTATCTTTTTAGAAAGTTTTAAAACTTGTCTTTACTGGCTTGGCATTTAATGAAATGTCATTTGCACTTAACTTCCCATTGTTCTAGATCACAAGTCACAGTAAAATTCTCATGTGATCATATAGCTTTTCCATAAATGATTCCAGGACTTACAGTCATGTATGCTTGGCCTGTTTTTCTAGCCATGCTTTGCAGGAAGAAATGTCCTGTAAATATAATTTCCTCTCCTCTATTCACAGTAGACCCTCATGATCAAAGCAGACTAAACTAAACCTAGGACACTTAACAATGTGTTTAATGAATGAAATCTAAAATTTTAGATCTATACTGTTTACAACTTCATGACTAATAATCATAGCTAGAAAAACCATGGTTGGATAAGAATTGATATGTAAAGTTACATATGTTGTTTTCTAAAACAGTTGTATCAAAAGAAGTATTTTACCATATTCTTAAAAATTTCTGGGGGACATTTAGGTAGTTTCCAACTATCTTTTGTTATAATGATACAATATTCTTTGTACTTAGAATCTAATATGCATCACTGAATTTTGATTTGGGATAAATTCTTAGAAATAAATTAACTACATCAAAGGGCACAAACTTCAAAACGTTTTGTATCCATCATGCCAAAATATTCCCCAGAAGAATGGTAACTCTCCTGCCATGCAGCAGGCTTTCCCAGGACACCACAAGGCACACTCCAGGTGAATGGTGCCTATGAGCACATGACCACATTGGGAATTACAGAGCAAGTGACACAGCAAATAATGTCTGCCAACACGACTGGTGATATAAACACACTTACTGTAATAATCTGCATTTCCCTCATTATTAGTACTCTAATATTTTCCACATATTTATGGGTTATTGTTACATCTCCTTTTTTGGTGATTTAACTGCTGCATGTTTTTGGACCATTTAAAATCAGAACAATAAAATTTTTACTGATTTGTAAAGAGCTTTCTTATTTAATGTGGCTGTTAATCCCTAGTATGTGTTATAATTTTTAGTTTTTAGTTTCTCAACTTCCTTTTTAGCGTTTTATTCTAGATCACTTCAAATATAAACAATAGAATGGATAGTATGGTAAGTTCCATGAACAATGTTTTAACAGTGATCAGTTAATCCCAATGTATTTTTGGTTTGTTTTTTGATCTACTGAAGTTTTATATTTTTACTTAATTATTCCTTTTTCTTTCTTCTTTTGCTATAAGATTAGAAAGGAATCACTTATACTCAGACACATTCACTTGTCCTCTTAGTGTATTTTATAGTTTCATTAAAGATTTTTTTTTCTTTATGCATGATAAAGCATGTGTCATGCACATTTGAGAGAAAGAGAGAGAAATAAGAACTCCCTCCACAGGGTCTGGTCACACTGAGATCTTCCTTGGGTCCTCCAGCCCACGGGATCTCAGGCACTCATGCCATGCCCACCCAGCATGTTTCAGGACGAGTAAGCCAGTGATTCAAATGGTGGCTGACAAAGGGCACCTGACATCTCTTGAGCAGCACATTACTGCTGGACCATGGAGCTGGCCCTGTAGTTTATTTTTTCACATTTTTAATTTCACCTATGATTTATATTGGTATATAGTGAGAGGTAAGGCTCTAACATTCTTTTTGCAAACAGTCAGTTGTCCCAGTATAATTCACTTAGTAATTTTTTCTTTTCCTGCTGTTTATATTTCAAATTAGGATACTAGTTCTTAATTCTGAAGGAGCTGCTTCTGGGTTTCTATTAAATTGATTTGTCTATTATGTGAGTATTGTAATCTTAAAATTTTAATCATTTAGCTACAAAACTGATTTTAATATTAATTTATTTATTTTAAAGATCTATTTATTATAATTAATATTTTTAATTTGCTATAGGGTACATGTACTCACCATAGAGAGACACAGAGAAAGAGAGAAAGTAAGAAAGCAAGCTGCCAGGTTTCGAACTCCAATCGCGGTCTACCATGTGGGAGTCCAATGCTTTAACTACCATACTACTTGCTAGCCCTTATTTTTAAATTATTTTTCTGTTTTTTTTTTTTGCCAAAGGGTCAGTGTGGCTGCAGAAGACAGAGGGAAGGAGGGAGGGAGAGAAAGCAAGCAAGCAAGCAAGCAAGCACACTTCAGATAGGATGACCATGTCTCAATCCTTCTCCTCCATTCTCCTCTTGGAATTTGGGCATGCATACATATCAGACTGGCATGTCTTTCAAGCTGCTGGGTCTGGGACTCAAACTGCACAATTGGCCAAGTGCAATCCAGTTGCCTTGCTACCAGGCCACTGGCTGAACCACTGATTTTTTTAAACGATAAAATTAACTCGGTTTTCTACACAACTTACCTGGTTGCACTTTTTAACAACATCTGGTCCAGGTATGTCATTAAGAAGAGCTATAATAAGGTAGCGATTGAGCAGCTTCCCTAGTCCTAGCTCGTGCAAGGCATCATCTGGGAGGAGTCCATTCCAATGAAGAATGTTACGGAAAAGCTAGAACAAAATACAACTTAATATGAACATTTTTCCCAAAGAAACTGCAACAGTTTAAAACATAAAGAGCTAGTCAACCTCTTAAATGCTCACTACAGTTAGCACTGTTGGAACTGCCAATAAGGAATAGAAAATATCCCTGCATAAGCACCTGATTATTTTTTCCATATATTTGCTCATCCTTTTTTACTTTCCAGGATAACCATCCCACATCTGTCTCAATTAACTTCACTTGGGATTTTAGGCACACATCCCCACACAATGTGGGTCTGGAACTTGAAACACACAGCTGGCTAGGTAGGATCCAACTGCCTTAACCACCATGCCATGGGCTGGCTGACTTGCCTTTACTCTCGGAAACCTTTTGGTTAGCTTCCTTGAAGCCACTCTCTCCTGATACTCTGAGGCTCACAACTCATCCACGCTTTGAACACTGAACCCTCTCTGCTCCTTTGCTTCCCAAGGTCTATCCTTGGCTGTTTTCATGTCTCAGCAGTTTCCTCAGACCTTGTCTTTCATAACTACGGCTCACTCCCAGATCTCCAGCTCAGATCTGGCCCCTACAACTCAGACTCAATCACCTGCCTCCTGCCTCAGTATCTCTATTTGTCCCACAAATATCTTCGATTCGATATGTCCAAGATATAGCAAATCTGTATTATCCCTCGCAATCCTTTTCTTCTTCTTGTATCCCCTAAATTGTCCCCAGAGAATGTCGTAAGTTACCAAGTTCTCCAGCTCAGATCTGGCCCCTAAAACTCAGACTCAATCACCTGCCTCCTGCCTCAGTATCTCTATTTGTCCCACAAATATCTTCGATTCGATATGTCCAAGATATAGCAAATCTGTATTATCCCTCGCAAGGGATACCAAGTTGCCAAGGTCAGACACTTGGCTGTGACCCTACTTCCTTCACTTGTAATTAGTTATTGAGTCCTCTGAATGCTTCATCCTAAACATCTTTTACCATCTCTACTGACACTGACTGAACAATAACTTTGATCTTTTAGACCAGGGGTTAGCCAACCGTGGCCTGTGGGTTAAATCCAGCCTCCTGCCTGCTTTGGTAGGGCCTGTGAGTTAACAGTTGGAAATTACATTTTAAAAATACTTTTGAAAAATCAACAATATTTTGTAACACGTGAAAATCACATGACAAGTTTCACTGTCTATAAGTAAAGTTTTATTGAAACAGCCATTATTACTTGTTTATATATTGTCTATGACTTTTTATGTTATAGTTAGAGAGTCTATTAGTTCAATAGAGACCAAATGACCTGAAAAATCCTACAATATTTAACATCTGGTCCTTAGAAGAAGCATATCATTCATTCTTCTATAGTACACTGAAACTGAAAAGTGTATTTTCACTTTGGCAGGTTTCTGCTCACCTTTAGTCCAGACCAGAACTGTCTTTCTTGGAACTTTGAATGTGGCGATGCTTTGTTTTCTACAGCACTAATTTGGAACAAAATAAAGGAGAAAAATGCAAAGAACTGTTACTCTTTATGAACCAGAGTTTAAAAAACAGATTTCTTTTCAAAAGAACCAAACACCCTTGATGTACTATAAACTGAGATACACTGCAGATACCTGTCAAAATTACAAATACATGCATACTCTGACCGAGTAACTCCATTTCAGAGAATGGCTCTTATACATATGCACGTACATGGGATGGCAGCTCTGTAAGATTATTTACACCAGCGCTGTTGGTTAACACTGCACCACTCATATGCCCATCAATAACAGGACTCCTGCACGTCGGCATGTTATGCAATTTAAAAAGAATGAGGAAACTACTTAGATGGTGACATAAAAAAATCTCAAAGATGTACTAACTGAAAAAAGGTGAGGCCAGCAGGTGGCATGGTGGTTAAGGGACTGGGCTCCCATATGGCCAGCCGCAGTTCAAGTCCCAGACCTGCTGGCTTGCTTTCCCACCTCCCTCACCTCTCTCTGGTCAAATTAATAATAACGAATAAAATAATTCTTAAAAAAAAAAAAAAGGTACTGGGAACCAGCAGTTAGTGTAATGGCTATGTCGCTGGACTCCCACGTAGTCGACCGTGGTTCGCGTCCTGGACCCGGTGGCTTAAAACTCACGCCAGGCTCATGTGCGTGCATGCCCAAGATCCCAGGAGGAGAATGGAGGAGAAGGGATTGTGGCGTGACCATCCCCCCTGTGAGGTGATTTCTCGCTTTCTGTCTCTATGTCTCTCTCTGGCGACCGCGCAAGCCCTATAGCGAAAACCTCTCCCCCCCCCCAAAAAAAGGTACAAATACAGTTACAACTGTTTACAAAATACTTCCTTTGCTAAAGGTGGGGAAAATACAGTTATAACGTATGTAGTATGTACTTCTGTTTGAAGAAATTCTAGAAAGAGACACAAAAATTACTAACAGCAATTATCCATGATTACAGTGAAGATACTCAGTGATTATTGAGAGTAAATATTGAGATCAGCAGATGTCATAATGATTACATCCCAGAACTCCCACATAGTTGACTGCAGTTCAAGTCCTGGACCCGGTGGCTTATAACTCATGCCAGGTACATGTGAGTGAATGCCCAAAACCCTGCAAGGAGAATGGAGGAGAAGGGACAGAGGCGTGGCCATTCCCCTGGGGAGGGGGGTGATTTCTCGCTTTCTGTCTGTCTCTTGTCTCTCCAGCGAGCCCACGTGTCTTAAGCAAAAATCTCTCTCAAAAAAAATAAATAAATAAAAGAGAATGAATATTATCACATGCATATATGTCTACAGATGGGAAGGGCAAAAACTGAGTGAGTGTGCTGCGTAAAACTTTTCATTTTAAAGAGATATAAAAATAAATGACAAACAGACTTTTGAACCATGTATATGTGTTACTCATGAAAATATTACAAAACAAATCTTAGTAGGGCAGAGTTTCTATATGCAGACATCTCTTCATGACTCAAAAAGAATCAGAAAGTGTTTAAAGACCAGGGTTTAGCCAACTGTGGCCTGTGTGTTAAATCTAGCCTCCGGCCTGTGGGTATTCACTGGCTAGCTCTTGTTCATCGATGATTACTATACCTGATGCTTGTGAACTTAGCAAAAGTAAGACCAAGTATCAAATACAAATTGTTTCATAGTTTAAAGTGAATGCAGAATTCTGGCCCTAAGTGAGGCTCCAGGTGTCCTGCTATGCTTCCTCCTAGCTAGGCATTCTTCTGCTCTGAGCACTCTTCATCCTAATGTCCTGTGAGGTGGGCACTAATTTCACCCCCACTGTACAAATAAGTACAGATGCATAGAAGCACAATGTCAAATATGTAGTATGGTATGTCCAGGCTATGAAACCTGTATTCTTTTTTTCTATTAAAGGTTTTTGCCCTAGGACGCATGTACTTGCCAGAGAGCGAGAAAATGAGAAATCCCCTCCTCTCTTAGGGCGAATGGCCAGGCTGCTAGCCCTTCTCCTCCATTCCTCTCTTGGGATTCTGGGCATGTGTGCATACACATGATTTTTCTTTTATTTAACAAAACAAAACAAAAAAGCTTAAACAATTTATTTTTTAGTTTTTAAAGAATTATTTTATTTAACTTTATTTATTATTATTGTTACTTTCCAGTTTGATCAGACAGACAGAAGCAAAGTGAGAAAGCAAGCCACCAGATTCGGCCATGTGGGAGTCCAGCATCTTTAACCACCATGTCACCTGTTGGCTCCTTAATTTGCTAATTTTTAACTTTAGTCAGCAGGTGTCATGGTGGTTAAGGTGCTGGACACTCCCACATGGCTGACCATGGTTTGAGTCCTGGACCTGGGTGGATTGCTTTCTCACTTTCCTTTTCTCTCACTCACTCACTCTGTCTCTCTCTGGTCAAATAAATTAATGAATAAATAAAATAAAATAATAATAAATTGTTTAAGGGGCCGGCAGGTGATGTGGTGGTTAAAGGCGCTGGACTCCCACATGGCTGACCCCCACAGCATGATTTTCAATCCACCAGGACTTGAACTGTGGTCGGCCCTGTGGGAGTCCAGTGATGTAACCACCATACCATCTGCTAGCCCCCAAAACCTGTATTCTCTACCATTCTATTTCACCTCTCATGCTCCTAGGATGGATTAGGAAAAAAACAAAAAAATCTAGGTCCAAGTACGGTGCATTGTGTATGACATATAGTAGGTGCCTGAGAAATATTTGTTAAAATCAAATTTGCATTTTTTTTTTTTAATATTTGCACCAGAGGGTGCATATGCTCATAGGAGAGAAACTGAAACATTTGTTAAAATCAAATTTGCATTTTTTTTTTAAATATTTGCACCAGAGGGTGCATATGCTCACAGGAGAGAAACTGAAACAGATTATGAGATTTTTCTAGGCAAGCAATAACTCAGAGGAAAGAAACTTGCTCTTACAAAAGAAAGGCCCAGCTGAATTGATAGGCGAGATAGCTGATGCACACAATACCCGGAATAGACTCAGGAGGGGCAGAGATGACAGATAAGCCAAGGTCTCATTCTTGACGATGGCTACATGACATTCTATGCCTCATGCTGCTGGAAGGACAGGGACATTCCAGCCACCTCCAATGTAAGCAGCAGCTGGATTTGCTTCTCCATTTTAGCACGTGCCTCACAGTGCCCTCTGCTAAGTAGAGCCTGCTCCATTTCTCAGAGCAAAAGCCTAGATAATCATTTAGTTTTTGTGGGGCTTTTATGGGGCCAGCAGTCCTCTGGTATATTCTCCCTAGAGTTCCTAGACTAGAGGGATAGATTTGTGAATAGGAGGAGACCTCTTAGCCAATGAACTGGAGAGGGTGAGTTCAGATGACTCATCTTCCAGGATACTTGGGGTCATGCGAAAGCTCTGAGAGGGATGTTTATGAACAATTGGGGAAGAGAGAACTCTTGTAATATTATAGCAGAGATAAATAATTCATAAGGTGAAAGCCAGAATAAAATAGAAATTATTATTTTTAAACCCAGCATTTGCTTCAATTCTGAGTTCCACTAGCATCTAGACGAGAGCTTAGAGAATTGGCGAAAGAGCAAGGAGAGAGAGAAAGAGAAGACCAAGAAGCCTGTACGTCAAATAACTTACTAAAAGAAAAGTTGCTTTTGTACTAACATTACTAGCTGTTTTCCCCTTTTATATGACTAACGGTCATAGAAAGGGCACCGACCAGGTGTTCTGACTCTGCCTTATATACTCCAGCCTCAAAGCAGAGGTTGCATTTAAGAGATACTTAGCAAGGGGCCGGCAGGTGATGTGGTGGTTAAAGGCGCTGGACTCCCACATGGCTGACCCCCACAGCATGATTTTCAATCCACCAGGACTTGAACTGTGGTCGGCCCTGTGGGAGTCCAGTGATGTAACCACCATACCATCTGCTAGCCCCCAAAACCTGTATTCTCTACCATTCTATTTCACCTCTCATGCTCCTAGGATGGATTAGGAAAAAAACAAAAAAATCTAGGTCCAAGTACGGTGCATTGTGTATGACATATAGTAGGTGCCTGAGAAATATTTGTTAAAATCAAATTTGCATTTTTTTTTTTTAATATTTGCACCAGAGGGTGCATATGCTCATAGGAGAGAAACTGAAACAAAAAGAGAAGGAGAAGGGAAAAGAGAGAGAAAGCAACCTGCAATGGGGTGGGGTGTGGTCATGCTTCAATCCCTTCTTTTCCATTTCTCCACCTAGTTGGGATTTTGGGCACATGTATGTGCCTAGTATGTTTTAAAAATCACTGGAGCCCCGATTTGAACTGCACACATTGGATGTGAGTGATCTGGCTCCTTTAACCATCAGGCCATGGGGCCAGCCCTAGATTTGCATCTAAGGAGAATATATATGCATGCTTTGAAAGTGCTATAGTTTTGTATTATACTCCCTAACAATCTGTATTACATAGTTAACTATTTCAAACAATCTAAAAATTAGTATCTCTTACCTCTTTGGATACAAAGGAATAAAAACATCATCTTCGATTGCCTTCTTTATTCTTGAAACAATGGATTTAAGTAAGTCCTATTATTTAAAAATTTGAAAAGCATCAGTAATATCTGTAGGTTGAAATATATCTATCAAAAATAATAATTTAAAGAACAGTGCAAATTTGTACTCACTCACAGAGTCAGCCGTTAAAATAGCTTTCAACTGGTACAAGAGAACCTTACTCATCCATGTTGTTGCATACGGCTGTCCTTGGAGGGTGAAAAGCGCCCCTTAATGGGGCATGGTCATGCAGCAATCCTTCCTCCTCCATTTCCTATCACCTGGGGATTCTGAGCATGCACATGCATGCACCCTGTGTGTTTTTCAAGCTTCTGGAGCTGGATTCAAACTGCAGTTGGCTATGTAATGAGACACCTGGTTCTCTTAACCCCTAGCCTATGAGGCTGGCCATGGTATCAGTCTTCATGTAAGACCATAGAGTTTAAAATATTTATTTTCCAGGACCAGCAGGTGTTAGGGTAGTTAAGGCACTGGACTCCCACATGCCTGACCGCAGTTCAAGTCTAGGACCTGGTGGCTTGCTTTCTTTCTCTCTCTCTCTGGTGAGTGCATGTGCCCTATAAAGATAAAATAATAACAGGAGGGCCAGCAGATGGTGTAATTAATGGTTGAGGGGTGGGATGTCCACGTGGTCAATCATGTTTGAGGCCCAGATCCAGTAGTTTGAAAGTCATGCTGGGCATGTGTACATGTGTGCCCAAAATCCTGAGAGAAGAATGGAGGAGAAGGGACTGCAGCTTGGCCATTTCACTGTGGGGGTGAGGGGAGGTGTGTGATTTCTTGCTTTATTTTTCTCTGTCTCTCCAGCAAGCACATACACCCTATAGCAAAAATCTCATTAAAAAAAATAATAAAATTAAATAGTTCTTAGAAATTTTTTTTTCAAGTATTAGCAATATTTCTTATAAAGAGATACTGTTCTTATTCTTCAAAAATAATCCATATTGGGCCAGCTGGTGGCATGGTGGTTAAGACAGCTAGGTCCCACATGGCTAACTGCATGGGTTGAGTCACAGCATGCTGGGTACATGTGCATGTGTGCCCCAAATCCTGAAAGGAGTAATGGAGAAGGGATTGTGGTGTGACCCATCCCCCACGAGGGCTGTTTTCTTACTTTCCTTCTTTCTCTGTCTCTCTCTGTGGTGAAGCATGAGCAGTTTGGAAAAAATGTTAAAAACAGCAAGAAGTATTTGATAGCAATATCCTACTTTGGAGATGTATTTTATCGTGTGTAGTATACTCAGAAGTCAGCTAATTGGGCTCTAATGACATTAGAAAGTAAGCACGAGTTTTTTCTAAATATAATACAAGAATAAAATTTCTTATTTCAGGACCAGCAGATTGCATAATGGCTATATTGCTGGGCTCCCATGTCGTCAACCATGGTTCAAGTCCTGGGCCTGGTGGCTTAAACTCACGCTGGGCATGTGTGCGTGTGTGCCCAAGATCCCAAGAGGAGAATAGAGGAGAAGGGACTGCGGCATGACCATCACCCTGGGGTGTGTGTGTGGGATTTCTGGCTTTCTGTCTCTCTGTGTCTTTTTGGCGAGTGCACACACCCTATAGCAAAAAGTCTCAAAAAAATTTTAAAAAGAATTTCTTAATTTCAACTCATCTGACTAATGTTAAGAATTAGCAAATTAAGGGGCCAACAGGTGGTGTGGTGTTTAAAAAAGATGCTGGATTCCCACACAGCTGACCATGGTTTGAGCCTCGGAACTGGTGGTTTGCTCACTCTCTATCCTTTTCTTGTCAAATTAAAAAATAATAAGAAGAAATAAAAAAATACATAAATAAATATTAAAGAAAAAAGAATTAGCAAAGCAAAAATATAGCACTTGGGGACAGCAGGTGATGTGGTGGTTGGGGCACTGGACTTCCATGTGGCTGTCTGCGGGCCAAGTCCCAGACCCAGCAGCTTGCTTTCTCATTTTCCCTTTCTCTTTCTGTCTCTCTCTGATGAGTGCATATGCCCTATAGCAAATTAAAATAATAATAATAATAAATAAAATAAATCTTTAAAAAATGTAGCATTTGTCAAAGTGTAGATTAAGACAACAAATATGTTTGGGTTACATTTGAATGAAGTTTTGCACTAAAATATCTGCAATATCTGTAAAAAACTGTCATACCTTATAATTATATCCCAATACACTATACTATGTAAGAAAATTCTAGTTAATAAAAAAAGTTATTTTTAGTCAATGAGGACATATGTAGCACAAATTAAGCTGTTACACTTTATACTAACCAAATTATTCATAAATATATATATTCAGCTCAATATATTTTTCATAAAAAGCATATTGAACTAAAGTTGTATCTCTTTCCACTTAATTTTCTGTGATATAGTCAAGTGGGCATATATCAATATTTAATTAACATTAAAAACAAAACTCAATTTTATTCTACTCTATTTCTTAAACATTTGAATTCTGTTCAAAGAAAAAAGGTAATATTTTAGCCAATTATCTCCACAAAACAGTATTTGAAAATAACTGTGCTTTGAATTTTTTTCATTTAATTTTAATAATTTTAAATGCCAGTCTTGACAAATAGTCCATATTGTTTAAATTTGTTTTAAACAGTTTTCTTTTCAATTTTAATCACTTTTAATTTTCTTGTCGTAATCAGGTTTTTTTAAAAATAATTATTTATTTAATTTTATTTATTCATTCACTTATTTTTAACTTGACCAGAGAGAAACAGAGAGAGAAAGAGAAAGGGAAAGTTAGAAAGCAAGCCACCAGGTCTGGGAATCAAACCATGGTCAGCCATGTGGGACTGTCCAGCGCCTTATCCACCACACCACCTGCTGGTCCCTTTATGTCAGTTTTCTAAAACAATGTTATAAAGGACATTACTGAGTCAACTGACAAAAGCAGAATATAGATGGTAGATTAAATACTGTTAATTTCCTGAAACTGCTAAATGCACTATGGTTATGTAACAATATCCTTACTCTTAGCAAATATTCTTGAAGTGTTCAGAAGAAAAATTGTGTGTGTGTGTGTGTGTGTGTAAAATGGGAGAGCACATGGGTTAAAATATTAATACTAAGTATGTCTGGGTAAAGGGCTTAGAGATAAATTATTCTTAGTAATGAAACTTTTCTATAAGTTTAAAATGATTTCCATTAAATAGTTTAAGACAAAATACAAATTCAAGTTTGTTTTGTTTTGTTTTTCATTTTTGCTATAGGGTACGTGCATTCAGCCAGCACAGTGTCGGGGGAGAGATCACACCCCCCGGGGTGGATGATAGCACTGCAATCTCTTTTCCATTCTCCCCTTGGGACTTTGGGCACACATCTTGGCCATGAGAGATCCAGCTGCCCCAACTACCATGCTACCTGGTTGGCCCCAAATTCACTTTCTTTTTTTAAAAAAAAAAACTATGAGTTCAGTTACTTTTCTAAGTATTATAATAACATTGTTTATTTGCACTAATGTGTTTATGCCTATCCGTCTCAGCAGGGCCAATGTACATTCACATATCTCTAAAAGATGGCTATCTGGGTCATAAAACGGATCAGATCACTAAACAGAGGCAAACAAGCTACTAGTAAGAATGAAAGCAATGGTCTAAGTCGTGGTATGTTATGTCTATACTTTAATTAATAATGATTGCCATTCTTATTACAGTGTTCAGAAATACCAGGGTATATTCTTTCATCTTCTTATAGGGAGAAAAAATGGCCAATCTTGGTTTATATAAATCTGAAATACATTTATCCCCATATAGTCTACTGATAATTACTTTTTATGTATCATCTACAAAGATTTGTCATAAAATTATATTGATTTACAAATAAATCAGTAGTTCATTATTAGAAATTATTACCTGTTTGCTTTTACTAGCTTCATTTTCACAAGTCCAAAGTTCTTCAAAAATCACTCTGCAATGCATTATTAAACTTGCTGTCTGAGAGGTCGACAAGGGATCCCAAATGAATTCTACAAAGTCTGAAACAAAGATATCAGTGGTATACAATTTATTTACACTTCTCCTGTGCATATAACCAAGGCCTTCAGCAAAATACTTTTCTTTAAACTTATTTTAAAACTCATGGGCAATTATTCCCATACATTGCTTCCTTATTCTTCCTGGGCTCTATTGAACTGATCTGGCTACAACATAACCCCAGTTGGATCCACCTTGTTACCAGATCTGTGTCAGTAACTATGAATTGGGTGTTCAGGAAAGTCATGGCACACATGTATTCTATCATTAGCACAGCAAGTTAAAAGCAGTTAACTTTTTTTTTTTCTTAGTTTGGTGGAGACTTTTGCTTTAGGGTGTGTGTGCTCCCTAAAGTGAGAAAGACAAAGACAAATGAGAGAGAAAGTGAGAAATCACCTCCAAGGGGGAAGGCCACACCGATCCCTTCTCCTCCGTTCTCCTTATGGGATCTTAGGCACACATGCATCCACATGAATTTCAAGCCACTAGGTCCAGGACATGAACTGTGGTTGGCCATGTGGGAGTCCAGAGAGGTAACCACAACACCATCTGCTGGTCCCCAAAAGGAGTAACTTTCTAATACCCTCCACAAATGTACTGCAAGTTTCAATGAAAAACATCTTTACAGTTTGTTTAATCAAGTTGGCATAGCAATATAAAGCTGATTGCTTCATCTTTTAAAACAGTGCTCTACAGTCTTTACTTTCAAAATTCATTCATAGTGACACTATGAAACAAATCCTAACAAGTATAATTTCAAGAGTCTTTGGATTTTTAAAGTCTGAAGCCCAGACATTAGTGCTAAATGCTTAGAGTTGCTAGTGGCAAGTACGAAAGAAACAGTAATTTTTTCAAAGAAATGGAGAAGAAATTAGAAATACAACGGGAGACGTTAAGGGAAAGAAAGGGATTAATGTACCATGTTTGGAAATGTGCCCTGCAATGACTTAGGTATCATGAAAACCAGCAGTAATGTCACAAATACTAACACTCAGAATACCAGCAGCGTGGTAGCCAACTACCTGCATAAATAAGCATTTTTTTAACCAGCCGAAATTTGACATGTGTTGATCTTTACTGCATGTAACATTTCTTTACAAAAACTTCCAAGGCTAGCCAGTGGCACAGTGGTTAAGGTGGCTGAGTCCCACATGGCTGACAGCATGGTCGAGTCCTGGACTCAGCAGCTTGGAAAACATGCTGGGTGTGCATGAGTGCACAAAATCTCTTAAAAAAAAAAAAAAAGAAGGGACTGTGGTGTGCTCATTCCCGCTGGGGGTACTTTCTCTCTCTCTCTCTTGCAAGCACATGCATCCTAAAGCAAATTAAACAAACACAAAAATCTTCCAAAAAAAGTTATACCCTGTTAAAGAACAATTTAATTTTATCAAGATTATAAAGCAGTACCTGCAAGTCGAGGAATAATTGTTTTGTTGATGATAACCAACAAGATTTTTCTATCAGAACTGTCTTCCTTCGAATTTTCCACACCACTATCCATAAATTCTTCTATAGATTTGAACCATGCCATCTGTTTTAAACCTATGGAATCCAACTTACAAATGAGATTATAAAAGTTATAAATAAATCCTTAAACAACAGTGTATTTTAAAATATAATTAACTTTCTCAATAACCTTAATGACTTCTCTATCGCTAAGAGGAGAATAAATCCGTATTTTAACACTATGTATGTAGCTAGAACACCATGGGTAAAAGGATGACATGACCAAGACATGGTGTCTAAGGAACAGGATGACAAGCCACACTGCATGCATTCACTTGCACACTACTCAACGACTGCCTGACACATGCCAGGACCATCAGCGCCTCTCCTATGGCAAGTACTCTGCTAGGAGCAAATTACACATTTGTTATAGGCACCTGACATAGCCATGGAATATGATTATAAAAATACACCCACCTCAAGCAAAATTTACTTCTGGTTTTCTTTAATTAATTCCTGTAAGTCTAAATGTATAATTTTCCTGTGGTTTAGCTGATTAGGCAGATAGCAGATGGCATGTTATTATTTGTTGAATGAATAAATGAAAAGTCTCTCCTAGGCATACCCAATTCATCTCAAACAGCCATTTAAAAATTAGGCTTATGCCCAAAACTACTTCATACTTTCTTAAGGATAAGCTTGGCACCTGTACTATGAAGACTCTATGGCCCTGAACTTAACCTAAAGCCAACAGGCATGGATGACTAAGAGAAAGACAAGGCCATGGCTCTATTCTTCACTTTGTCAAATCTTTATTTTCAGCTCTTCTCTCTTCCTCAAACTCATTTTCTCATTTGTTTGCTTATTAGGCATATCCATATAGCTGTCCCATCATTTCTTTACCCTAAGAAGTAAAACTTCCTTCAGATCCTTCTCTCTCTTTCTGAAGAGTTCCCGTTTACATTAATGGAACTACTATTCTTCTAACGATTGAGAATCCAAACCATAGGGTTATCTTTGTATTTGAAGGGTTAAATTATACTTTACATTTTCCTAATTCTTATTTTATCACATTGTTGGGAATGTCATGATGCAGTTTTGCATAGAAAAACATAGAAAAATACATCATAACTTTCCTGATGACCTAATACAATTCTTGTAAGCAATCCTTTGTCCCGTTTGCCACTATAACCCTGTGTGAGGAATCATCACCTTGAATTTGGGCTACTGTAACTGTCTTGTACCTCTTACTTCCCTCTCAAGCATTCCCTACTGCCAGGACTTCCGAAACCATTATTTATCATGTTACTCCTCCCATATTTATCCAAACAAGTTCCTGTCTTTTAATTTGGGATCTGAACATCTATACAATCTCTAGCCTCAGCCTTAAAAATCCAATGAGAGCTGAGAAAGGCAGAATAAAGCTTAAGGCACACAATTATAGATTCTTGGTCTAAGACCCTAAATTTTAGCTCTAAGGATAAGGAGTTTTACAGATAACCTCACGGCAAAAGAATGTAAGTAACTAACATGGTCAGGATAATTTTTTAACATATTCAACATAAATACCTTAAGAGGATTCCAACCAATCAACTGCACTCGTATTAGGGGATTTAAAAGTTTTGGTATGCATAAGCCAATGAAAGCTTCATAATAGGAATCAGGAAACTTTTCTCGCCATTGCTGAAATTTCAACAAAATATTCTGGATGTTACAAAAATCATCATGCACATCTTCAAAAATTTTCTTATGATCCTGTAAAATGTCACCTGTAAACAAAATGAGCCATTTTTTATTATGTGGTTTAAGTGTGTGAAATGTAAGTCTATTTTCTTACAAACATAGCTATATATGACTACGATCAATGGAACTGAAAATGTTTCTTTTATATGCAGTTTTTATGTAACAAAAGTAATCATATGGACACTAATAAAATCTATCATTCATTGGGAGCCCATTACATGCCAATATACTACAAATACATAATCTCAGTTCGCCATTATAACTATCTTTCCCACAAGGTAGGGATAGCTTCCTTATTTAGAGACAATCCAACAAACATCATCGGATTTAGGGAGGTTAAGAAATTTGTTTAAGATCACACAGAATACAGCCTCTCTTTGAACCTAAATTGATTAAATTCCAAAACTCAGAATCTTTCCACTGAACATATCTTACTTCACTATAATACTAAAATTGGTTTTATTAAATTGAGCTGTTTTAAATAAAAAATAATAGCATTGGAAGTATGAGGTAAAGAAATGAAACCATAATGTTCCATGTGTAACAGGAAATGCTTTGGGGACAAAAAAATACCATAAAGATCCAAGAATAATCTCAGTGCTTCTCCATTTTAATCCACTTTTTCAGAAGTAGGTAAAAAGCATTTTCCATTTTCTCTGAACTTTCCCAACTCTTTTATAAAGTTTATGTATTTAAGGGCAAGCACAGCAAAGCATTTCCCATCATTTCAATACTTTAAACCAAAACATATTAGAAACTTGGGTAACTGACCTTGGCTTTTTTGAAAATCAATCATCTCTGTAGAAGATAGTTCGTCATCACTAGATGTCCCTTCCTGATGGTTACTAGTCCCAGAAAGTGTCCGGGCTTGTCTTCTTTGTGCCCTTAATTTTGCAATAAACCAAAAATAAATGAAAAGCAAATAGTTCTTGCTGAAAATAAATGCTTTCTGACGAAGAGAAGTAATTTTACCAAAAAATTAAGATGGCTGGAAACATACCATCATATTAGCATACAATTTTGTTAATACTTTTAGCTACCATTAGTTTGAGTTTGTAATTCTCCTTTTTCTCAGAAGACATTCCCAGTTAGGGTATTCTAACAGGCTAACCAGTCCCAAGAGGGTAACCATGTAATCAGGACCAGTTTCCAGCTATGAGCAATTTCCAGCTTGATGAATGCATTTTAGCCATTACTTTTAACTAATCTGAATACACAGTGTGTCTGCAAAATGGGAAGACTTAACTAAATTTTGCTTTTGCATTATCCTCACAAATTAGTATGTCAGGTCATGGTTAGTTATGCTTAAGTAGTGAAAAGTACTTGCTCCATGGTGCTTTAAGTCTTCACTTTATATAGCTACCTTCGAGATTCAATTTCTTCTAAAATCCACTGAGTTTTTTCATCTATAGCCAAGCTTCCATTTGATGTCGTCTCAGCTTTGCCTGTTAATAAATAGAACTGATTTTGTACTATGAATTCTTTTTTTTGAGAGGTTTTCGCTATAGGGGGCGTGCACTTACCAGACAGACAGAGACAGACAGAGAGACAGAAAGAGAGAAATCACCCCCCAGGGGGGATGGTCACGCCGCAATCCCTTCTCCTCCATTTTCCTCTCGGGATCTCGGGCACGCACGCACACGCACCTGGCGTGAGTTTTAAGCCACTGGGTCCGGGACGCGAACCGCGGTCGACTATGTGGGAGTCCAGTGATATAGCCATTACGCTAACTGCTGGTTCCCATGTACTATAAATTCTTAACAGGAACAAATGAAATACTCTGAAATAAAGATAATATTCTGGATGTGCATACACATGTATTCACACGTGTGTGTGTGTGTACATAAATGTACACAATACATACAATGTGCCTGAATTCTGTATTTCATTATGCAATGAAATTTCAATGTTATCTTCCTATTGCAATATTAACAGGCATTAAGTTTTATTAGCTTAAAAAATGAGTTTGGCACTTGAGAATGACTATAAAATTCTATTATGAAGTTTCTTTCCCACATTCCTTTTAGCAGTCTCACAAGTTTTCTCCATAGTCATGTACTAAAAATATCTCCACTACCCATATCTTATTGATATTATTTCCTATAATGAGTCATTAGAAAAGTCATGATACATTTTTGCATAAACATGCAGAAAAATAGGTCATGCCTTTTGATTTTTCCAATGACCCAATAGTATATTATTTATGACCAACTAAATGTTCTGTGTTTAAAAGTCACTTTGACTCTGCTTTTATCAGCTACTGTGGTATGGTCTTATCTCTTTCACTCTCTCCTGACAGTGCTTTCATCAAAGGACAGCATCTCTGAGAATACAAAACCAGAAGGAGAACTAGAAGGAAGCATCCAAATGTTATATAAGATCTTACATGGATCTATACTGAAATGCACCAGAACTAAGCAATGGAAAGACCCTGAAAAACCATAATTAGGTATCTTACAGGTTCTATAGATTTATGTAAACTCATCTCAAAATATTTATAAAATGGTCATATACATATTTTTCCTAAAATACTAAATGATTAGAATTTACAATGTTTATTTTTTAGTCTTAGACCTCATTTAAAACTTTTTCAAACCCTACCTGTAAATGTTTTCGGTTTTTGGAAGAGGGTAGGTAAGGGGTTATTGGGAAAATAAACAAAATTTACTATGCAGGAATAAAACTATTTTTATCTATTACAATTTAGCTTAATTATATTGAATATGACAAACACTAACGGGATAACTGTTGCAAATATGATGATTCGTGCTTTAATTCATCTTGCCTGCGTTTCAGAAAAGTCATAGCTTGTTTTGAAAGGAGTGTGTGCATGGACGACTCTATTTCTTGGATGATGACAATCTGAAATACATTGATAATAAATTACAGTAAGTATTAAAGAGTAACACTTAGAAGATAATGAAGCACATGTATATGCTCAATTCTCATATAAAGAAACATTTCCAATATTAGTTACATCTCTGTTATAAAACACTGTCAGCATCAGACCTTGCTGCCAATACTTTTAATATTAAAAAACACAGAATCAACTTATTATATTGGAACAGCTATAAACACCATGAATAATAAAACCAAGTGAGATGCAGTCAGGAACATGCATATCAGTGATAAATTGTTTGAGACAGATGAGGAGGAGGAAATGAGAGGCACAGCTGAGGAGCTGGACAGTGAGGGGCAGTTGAAGAAACCGGTGAAATCTGAAAAACCGAAAATACCTAATCAGAGATAGGTAAGAAAGCTGAAATGCAGAAATGAGTGACCAGCTGAAATTGGAACCTGTGTTTATTGGGCAACAATTCCCACTCCGGAGATGCTTCATAGCTGCTGATGGATACAGCAATTTGTTTCTGGCAAGATTTTAGAAGTGTGATTCTTTAATACTGAATAATAAAAGAAATTACTCTGGAATAAAGACTTCAGAAAGTAATTACCAAATGGCATTATTAAGGTAGCCAACTTAAAACAATAGAGTACAAAGCATCCAACTGCTGGGCAACATTTTAATTGCTGAATAAAAAATAATATGGCAAGTAGAATTTATTTTCAAGTGGTTGATCTATTTTTAAAAGAGGACAGCTGGACATCTCAAAGTAAGGATTTAGTATACAAATAACAAAAACAGAAATTATAATGTGAAGGTTTCATAAATCTGATCACAAAATAATTTCAAAAAACCCAGATGGGAAAAAAAAGAAAACCCAAAAAACTATTATAAATAAAGCCAAAAGATGAAACAAACGGGTTTTTATCTACATTTCAAATAGGATAAAGCATTAAACATTTTAAATTATAATTGTTTATCTGAAGAAAACTGAAAAAAAAATCCCACTAGGAATCAGAAAAGATAACAGAACAAAAGACAAATAATTCACAAGGCAAACTATGTATAGTTAACAAAGCAAAGAGTTTGTTTCAGAACAAAATACAATATATAAAAACAAAATCCATTCTCCCCACAAACTAGTAAACTAACAAAACTGGCACAATTTTTCTGAAGCATAATTTGGGAATATATTTCATAAGCCTGTAAAATATTTAAACAATTCCTATTCTCTGACTTCATCATATAGAAATTTTTCTTAAAAGATGAAAAAAAAATTTTTTTGAGCTTTTTTTTGCTATAGGGCGTGTGTGCTCACCAAAGAGACAAGAGACAGAGAGACAGAAAGCGAGAAATCATCCCTCAGGATGGGGAGGGGGGTATGGCCACGCCCCAATCCCTTCTCTTCCATTCTCCTCTCAGGATCTGGGGCACACATGCACACAAGCCCAGTGTCAGTTTTAAGCTACCAGGTTGTCTCGAACCACGATTGATTACATTAAGAGTCCAGTAACATACAGATGAAATTTTAACATAAATATTTATATGCAAAATTTTACGGTATTACTTATAATGGCAAAATTACTAACCCCCTCCCCCCAATGTCCAACATTAACTGAATGCTTAATATAAGAGTATATAAAGACTGTACAGTGGCAGCCAGCAGGTGGTGGGGTAGTTAAGGCATTGTATTATACCACCTGCCGGCTGCCACTGTACAGTCTTTATAAACAAAAACAAAGACAAAAATAAACTGCTCACAAAAATGACTGAAGAAAAGTATTTAATCGTAGGGTTTTGACTTTCCTTACTTCCATGGTATAGGGGATTCTCCAGAAAGAAGAAATTATGTCAATAAATATTTGTATGTACCTTTTCATTAAGACAGTCAATTAAATTATCCACATAAATTTTCATGCTTTTATAGAATTTATAATTTAGAGCTTGATCTGATGAATTCTCTAGATTCTGAATTGTACTCTTTGAGCTCTTGACATCTTGTTTACATTTTTCATATTCCCTCAGGTGTGAGCGGTGAGTATCCTGTAGTAATGTTAATCTAAATAAGTAAAACAAAAATTGCTTTATTTTTCAAAGATTTTTTTTTTTTTAATACAAGCCTAATGCAAATGTTCCAAAAAAACCATGAGGAAACTGCAGACTGCATAAACCTGGGTTTATTGAGTTTTGCTAACCAGAGCAGTACAATAAAAAAAGAGGTCTTGAAGTAGAAAGGTGGGAAAGCTCACTTACAGATTTTTTTTTTTTTTTTTTTTTTAGGATTTCTATCGTTTAATTAATTCAGTCATATTCTACCATTTTTTATTTCCAAAACCACAGGGCACTACTTTGAAGATCTCCATTCATTTTTTAACTTGTGATTTTGAAATAATTATACATATGCAGGATTTGTAAGACAGTACATAAAAGTTCTGTTGTCTTTTGCATTTTAGTTTACTAAAGTTCCGTATCCAAACCAAGAGCATGGTGTTGGTATGATGTCTAGGTACAGTTTCATCACATGTGTACATTCCCATGGCTACCTCCATTATCAAGATACGGAATGTTACTATCACCATAAAGATTTCCCTCCTTTAAAATCACACCTACCTCACTCCCTCCAATACTCTCACCTTCTTTTCCTTTTTTTTTTTAAATTTCAATTTATTTATTTGCATTCATTCACTACATCATTACAGCATACAAAATGAGATTTTCCATCCAGAGTACACTGTATATTGTCTTAATCAAGCACATCAACAAACATGTTATTGTCAGCAAATGATCTTCCATTTCTTGTTTTCTTTATGTTTTGCTCCTCCCCCCATCCTTGATTCCCTATCTCTTGCCCTCTGCCATCTCCCACTCTCCTCCCACACTGTCTCCGGTATCTATGTTTGCTTTTTATACTGTTTTTCCCCCTCATTTTATTGAATCACCAAAGACCCTAATCAATCCAAATACCCTCATAGCAAACACAGGTGACATACACATTTCCATGAGCACAAGTCTAACTTTATGCTTCCTATAAAGTAGCACCTAGCTGGGGCTATATATCTTACTGCAGTCATTGAATAGATATTTTTTTCCCTGAAACTATTTTTTGTAATTCAATTTACATTCCTTCCCTAAGCATCATCACAGCATACAAAATGTGATCTCCCATCCAGTACACACTGCATAGTGACTCGATCATGCACATTATAAAAAATTTTCCATTTCTAGTTCCTAGAATTATTTCCACCCCTCTTTCTGACCCTATGTCCCTTCCCACTCTCCTCTCACACTACCTCCAGTGTCCACAATTGTCCTCCATTTCCTTCCTGCCCACAATGAATTGATCACACAATTTCCTACATAATCTAACTACTTTCAGTGGTGAGTTCACTCATTACTACTAAGAAAACCAGTTTTAACTTAAATCAAAGAAACGCCAAGGAACTTTGCTTAAAGCCAGGAAACAAGTTAGGATTCTGTTCAAATGGTAGGTGCATGAACCTATCAGTCTCATGTACTTTTATCTTCTGTTCTGGTTCAATTTTCCTGATTAAATTCTGGGATATAATATTCAACTCCAGACTTGTCCCTATGATTAAGTTGGCCACTTTCTTAGTTTTTGAACTCTTATTTCCTTGTGTCTGTATTTAATTTTCCTGATACAGCACACCCTTGAGAACTTCTTGGAGATCTGGTCTGGTGCTGGTAAATTCTTTCAGGTTTTGTTTATCTGAGAATGTTATTGTCTTTTCTTCCCACCTGAAAGATAATCTTGCCAGGTACAGTATTCTTGGCTGAAATTGCTTCACTTACAGATTTTTAAGGACTGGAGGTAATTGTAGGCTAGTTTGAAAGTAGAAGTTAATGAGTGTATGAGTGTGGGTTTATTTTTAGGGCAGGATTGATCAGAATTAGAAACTGTGAGTGGCAAGAACAATTGGTGGTCTTATATTTTAAACACAAGAATCCATGTAGAGTTTTAGTTGGATCAATCTATAGTCTTCCCTGGAATATAGGTATCTGAATGAGCTGGTGTTAAAACCACTGCCAAAAAAGAAAAAAAAAAAAAAAAGGAAAAAAAAAAAAAGGCTTATATGTTCAACATTAACTGAATGCTTAATATCAGAGTATATAATGACTATACAGAGGCCCAGTAGGTTAAGGTGCTGGACTCCCATATGGACAACTGCAGTTTGAGTCCTGAACCTGGTAGCTTGAAAATCATGCCAGGTGCATGTGTGTGCATGCCCATCACCTCAGGGGGTGATTTCTCACTTTCCCTGTCTGTGTTTCTCTCCAGCAAGCACATGTACCCTTTTTGAGGCCTGGCCTTGTAGCCTAGTGGGTCAGGGAGCTGGATCCCACATGACTGACCACAGTCTGAATATCAGCCCTGGCGGCTTGTAAAACACACTGGGTGTGTTTGTGTGTGCATGCCCAAAATTCCAACAGGAAGAAGAAAGAGAAGAGAAGGAATTATGATGGGGAGTGATTGCTCTCCCTTGCTCCATCTCCCTCTGGTAAGTATACATACCTGCCAGCAAAAATCAAAGGCAAATAAAAACCCCAAACTCATTTAGACATGTTACAGTTTAGTCTAATTTTTCTGTTTTGGGATTTGTAACGGTTTCTGTTTTATTTAACATTAGAATTTCATGTTCTTGGAGGTATAGTCCATTTCCTCTGTTGCTACTCTATTAAAGACAGATAGCCATTGTCTTTCAGCTTGTGGGAGTATTCCATGTACCAACTGATGTTACATTTAAAAAGTCAAATATAGGGGCAGGCAGATGGTGTAGTGGTTAAGGGCACTGGACTCCCACATGGCTGACTGTGGTTCGAGTCTCAGACCTGGCAGCTTGTTTTCTTTTTCCCATTCTCTCTCTCTCACCCTGCCTCTCTCTGGTCAAATTACCATACATATATACATAAATAAAGTTAAATACATAATTTTTTTCATAATTATTTTTTTTAAAAAAGTCAAATACGATTGAGTGACTGCTGGTATTTTAAAATTGATTATTGGGATAGACAGTGACACAGAAATAAAGTGTGATGCTCTGTGAGGCTATTCCACATGGGAAGGTTCTAGGTTCACATCCAGAGAACTCCCTGAACACACCAAGCACATATGCCCATGATCTGGGGATGGATTATGGGATCAAGACCCTACGGGAGGTACTGTCTCTCTATTCCTCACGAAGAAATAAGTACACTTTTAAATTCAATGATCTGTCATATATACATGCCAATGAAAGAATCAGAAACACTGCCTCTTTAAAAATATCTGGAATGTATTTTCTACTATTATCTGACTCTGTGAGTGAATTAGAGAATTAACTAAAAATGGGATAACAAATATTTAGTATGTAGACCTAAATCAGACTTAAGTTTTTAATTCTTCTTGTTAACCTGATCCATAATAGAAATTCTAATATCTGCCTAGGGTAAATATCCTCTCTGAGCTTTTATGCATTTTTCTTTCAAAGTCTGTCCTTGCTTTATGTAATGAGCACTTAAGGTTTAAGATATAAATAAAAATAATAATGTACAGCAGGCAATAATAACATTTTTTTTTAGTTTCCTGAGGGTGTACGTACTCATCAGAGGGGGACAGAGAGAGAGCAAGTATGCGCACTCTCCAATAGGGTGTGGTCACACTTTAATCCCTTCTCCATTTCTCCATCTTGTCAGGATTTTGGGCATGCATGTGCATGTACCTGGAGTGTTTTTCAAGCCTCTGGAGCCAAAATTCTAATGGCAGGGGAACCAGCAGTTAGCATAATGGCTATGTCGCTGGACTCCTATGTAGTCGACCGCGGTTCGTGTCCCGGACCCAGTGGCTTAAAACTCACGCTGAGTGCATGTGCGTGCGTGCCCAAGATCCCAAGAGGAGAATGGAGGAGAAGGGATTGCAGCATGACCATCCCCCCTGGGGGGTGATTTCTGGCTTTCTGTCTGTCTGTCTGGCGAGCGCATGTGCCCTACAGCGAAAAACCTCTCAAAAAAAAAAAAAATTCTAACGGCAGTCAGTTATGTGAGATCATGCTTCCCTTTACCACCAGGACATGAGGCAGGCCCAATAACATATTTTAATTAAATACACATTACTGGCTATTACAGTAAACTTGTAAGTATGTAAAGCTAGGTAGAGAACAGGGCATATAGTGTTTGTCCTCTTTTTTTGTATATAAAATGCAGCAACGTATGCTTCTATATATACGCTCATATAGAGAACTGCTAAAAGGTAACACAGGAAATGGTGGCAATGGTTTCCTCTGAGGAAGCTGACTTCTTTTCCTTTGAATATCTTTTTGTTGATTTTTATTTTTTTTCTTAATCATGAGTGTATTTTCTTTTAAAATAAAGAAACTTTGGTTAATACAAAATACAATTAAGTTAAAATTAACATTTATTTAGATTAAATGAAATACTAATCTAAATCAGTGATCTACAGCCTTTTTTTATGTTATCGCTCATGTGATGTAATTCTCTCAAACAAAATCTCTTAACGACCATATCAATTCTGTGTTATATGCAATTCTAGATACAACACTGTTAAAAGATGTCATTCTGGGCCAGCAGGTGGTATGGAGGATAAGGCCACTGGATTCCACATGGCTGACTGCACCATTTGAGTCCCTGACCCAGTGGCTTCAGAGTGTTGCTGGGTATGTGTGTATATGAGTGCCTAAAATCCTGAGAGGAGAATAGAGAAGAAACTGTGGCATGGCCATCACCCAGGGAGGTGATTTTTCACTCCCCTTCCTCCCATGTCTCCCTCCGGTGAGTGCATATGTCCTACAGATAACTAAAATAAAAAAGATGTAATTCTGTCTTCTTCTAACTTAGGAAGCTATGTAGTAGCTTATATGCCAATAAATAATAATGAAGACATTATAGAAATAATCCTGAATCTGTTAATAATCTCATCATTTAACATACACTGATGAAAAACATTAATTTAGAACAGGAGTCAGCAAACTTTATTCTGTAGAAGTCCGGATAGTAAATAGTTTAGGCTTTAAGGACCAGATGATTGCTGCTACAAATAATCAACCCTATACTGTGCTGTACCACAAATGCAGCCATGTACCATAAACATACAACATGCCATGTTCCAACAAAACTTCACTTACAGAAATAGATAGGGTGGTAGTTTGGCAACTTTATAGAATATAGAGATAACCTAATTACTAAAACTTAGTACATCTTAAAATTTTCAAATATATGTTCCACTAAAATATGCTACCACATATTCTTCCAAATCTTCATTTAAATGAAAAACTATAACCAACATAATTTAGGTGAAGTATGGCTAAGGAATGAAGCTATCCTAAACCTGGTTCATAGAAAATATACTGGAGAAGAAAATTTTGAATCTATTCTCAAGAAATAGGAAAAAATACATTTGAAAAACAACTCAAATGTTTTTCAATATACCTGTGTTGGCTAACCAAACCTTTTTTGTTTGTTTGTTTGTTTTGCTAGAGGTTCTGTGACTCTCACCAGAAACAGACAGAGAGGGAGAGAGGAAAGCATTCCCGTGAAGAATGACCATGCTGCATCCCACCCTGTTTTTTGGGATTTTGGACATGCACGCACGTGTTCAGCATGTTTCTTAAGCTGCTAGGTCCGGGACTTGAACTGTGCAGTCTAATCATCTGATCACAAAGCCCGCTGTGAACCCTCTTTTTGTATCTATTATAAAAACTAATTAAACATTTACCATCGCAGTAGCTCTTTCATCCATCTAATGATACAAACTAGATCCTGAGTAGTTCAATCACACACACTGAAAACAAAACCATTATGGGGTTTGCCTTAGTTCCAGCAAAAATATCATTTATATTAAAATTAGTACTATTTACTTAAAAGGCAAATATTAATACTGGTAGAATAAAATATAGCCATGCTTTAATCTGTACCAACCCATAAAAATATGACCTTTACCAAGGTTAAGTTTTCCTAGAAATATATTTTAAGGAAAAAACCCCTAAAAGACCAGAAGATCAATAGGAAGAATATATTCATTATCTTTAACATGATGTATCAGAGAGAAAATTTTAAAATTAAAATGTCTAACAGAAAAATACTTAGGATGTATCAACTATATGAACAAATATGGAATAATTTTTAAATGAGATTATTTAAAACTGTATAAAATGCTTATAACCATTTAAAACTGTATAAAAATGCTTATAACCATATTAAGTTAAAAAAAAGAATTTTATTTTTACTTATTTCTAACCATGTAACATGTATCTGTTATAAAGACTAAAAAAGACTGCAGAAATGAAATCAGTTGTGCTAGTTCGATAACACAAGACATGCTATTTTCTTCTGAAAAATCTGTTTAACGTTAAATTTAACAATTAAGAAGAATACAGCGCTATTTTTCATTATTAAATATCTAGGAGAAATGTAAACTTTGAAAGTGAGTATTACTCACCTAGTATTTAGTTGCTTCTTTATCAGTTCTAAATTTATGGGTGGAAATGAAATAGAAGTATCAAATTTCCTCACTGTTTGAGGTTCTCTGCTGTGGGAAAGGTCTATGTTTCTTCCCTAAGAGTAAAATGAAAACTTACTTTTAAAAAAGCACTTTGTTTACTTCATAAACGTTAATGCATGAAAGGAGACACAATAATCCAAGGTCTCTTCCAACTAAAAAATTCCATACATCTATAATTTTTCATGGTCACAGTATAGTATTTTAAAAATCCTTATACTTTTAAATTTCAGAACTTTAAATTCACAAGTAAGAAGCAAATTTTAAAAATATCATCATCCACATTTAGTCTCTACGTCATTAAGGCTAATCCTGTTTACTGTACTGTACTCTCAGCTTCACGTGGTTTTTGAAGCAGCCTTAGCCCTTGACCAATATTAATTTGTGAGATACGCAGCTGTCTGGCTAAACTAATACCTTGTTCCATGACTGAAGTAGCCACTGAACTCGAACTCTACTTTTGTCAATGAAAAATAAATAGGAGTGTCTGGAGAGTTTCCAGATAAAGCTTTTAGTATTAAGTCACTGTTACTTGGGTTTTGTGTTACCTGCAGAGGAAGACATTCCTAACTAATACATTTGTAACATGGTATATTACACAGTTCTTTAAAAGTGTTGAGAAAAGGAAGTCTGTTGTTTTAAGGCACCAAATTTGTAGTAATCTGTTATAGCAGCCACAGGAAACAAATACAGTGGGACACGGTAGAGTTTTAATAAAGGAATCAGTATGTGTACTTGCATTAGTAATAAAAAATGTAAATCAAGTGTGACATCCCATTTTTACCAGTTAAACTTGCATCTCAAGTTGGCAAAATTGTGAGATATTCCCGTATCAGTGGCATTACGGATTGGGCTAGGTTTTCTTTACTGAGTGCCAAAAAACATTCATCTCCTTTAATTAGTATTTCATTCTTGGTAATTATGTCAAAGGAATAATTAGAAAATATACATCTAAACAAAATAAAGAAGAGGGAAAGAAAAAATAAAATATTCATAAATATTCACTGATTCTGAATTCTTAGATTTTGGGAATGCATGCATGATTTTTATTTATTAATTGGAAAAAAACAATCAGAGGGTACATAACCTAAAATGTTCACTGAAAGGAAGAACTGTTAAGAAAGGTAAGATCTGGGAGGGAGGGTGTCTGTGGGTGACATAGTTAGTGGTTAGGGAGTGGGACTCCCACATGGTTGACCATGGTTTGAGTGCCAGACCTAGAGACTTGAAAATCATGCTGGGCACCTGGGTGTGCATGCCCCAAATTCCAAGAGGAGGATAGCGGGGAGGGACTGTGGTGTGGCCATCTCTCCTGGGGAGTGACTTTTCACTTTCGCCCTCTTTCTGTCGGGTGCATGCTTCCTATGGCAAAAACCTTTAAAAAAAAAATTAAAAGATGACTGATTTAGTAACTCCAATGGGTATTATGTAGCTATTATATTACTGTTAATATATCAAATAGGAAGATATTTATACTGCATTAATAAAGAAATCAGAATTCAAAATTATATGCATACTGTGGTTCCCAAACTACATGCAAAAGTATTCCAGAGAATCAAAGAGAAGTGGTGGGATACTCTAATAAATCTTTTAGGAAAATGGCAATACTTAACATTGGCTGGACAATTAGATCTAATTAGTTCACAGATGCAACATTAGAATGTGTTACATCCCTTTTGATAAAGTCATATTTCTGGAGCTGTGTTTTGAAAGATGCTATGATGAAAAGCTTGTACTGTGAAGATCAGAATAGAAATTAGAGTGGTAATGTCTAATTAGATTTCAAGGTTTGAGTAGTCACACAGAGCCCAGTGTGTGTACACATCCCATTAATAGTAACTGTGGTTACATAAAGAGGACATAAAAAAGACTTTTTCTTCAATTCATCTGCATTATTGTATCCGAATGCCTAATAAGATATTAGGGCATACATTTTGTTAAGCTCTTTGGACTAAACTACTTAAGAAATGGAATTGTTTGGTACTTCTTTTGGCTTAAGGGTGCCATGATAAAATTACTGAGATGCCAATGGTTCCATGAATGAGAAAGTTTGAGAACTTCTGATGTGCACTACAATTGCCAACTGAGCTAGGAAAAAGGAACAAAAGCACACCAAATACAAAGGAGCTGTGCAAACTTGAACCATCAGAGTACAGACTGAAGTGTTTTCTTGAAGCAGTTTTTCAATTCTGTTGCTATACTAACTTACATAAAAAAGGGAGAAAAAAATCTAAGCCTGTTAACAATCATGAACAGTCAGTCCTCCAGGTCTAGCTGCAGTAGCATGTGCCAACAGACACTGCTACTTGGCAGGCTGAGGCCATGTGGGAGGCCTAGGTTCCATTCCTGCCATATCTAGTCCCAGCTATTCAGGAGGCTAAGGAAAGAGTATAACATTGTGAGACCCTGTTATTTTTTTTTTTATGTTAGAGGTAAGTGCACTTGCCAGAGATAAAGGGAGCGAAAAAAACACCCCCATGGGGAATGGTCATGCCGTAATCCCTTTTCTCTTTCTTCCTCCTTTTAAGATTTTGGGAATGCATGTGCATGGTATGTTTCTCATACCATGGGGCCAGGTACTTGAATCATCCATGTAGGAACAAGGCCAAAAAACCCACCCAATACCCTGTCTTTAAATAACAAAACAGTCTTCAAAATAATTTCTCTGGTCAGAGATGCCTATGTTATAATTACAGGCTTACCTTTACTTAGCATTCAAGTTTTAATAACGTGGAGTTCTTACAATACTTTCCCTCTTAAAAGAACAAATAAATGCTAAATGTATTCTTATTAAAAAGATTAAAATATAAAACCACATAGTTATATAGTATACTGTTTATAAGCACTTAGACTTGTATCATTTTAATTTTGACCTGTAGTCACCTATTCAGGTATGTAACACTATTATTATAGGTTGTACAAATATTTACTGAGCACTCAAAATACTAGATATTGGTGGATATAACACCTAACAAAATAGTTAACAATTTTTACCTCTCAAAAAAAAAAAAAAATCTTGAGGCCAGGAGGTGGTGCACTGGAGGCACGATTGGACCCACATGGGAATGTCCTTCCTTTGAGTCCCAAGGCCTCTCTGAGCACACCAAGCATACATACATGTCTGTCATCTGGGCTGGCAGAGACCGTGAGACCGGGGGTGGATTGTGATATGAGAGTCCAGTTGGGGGTAGCTCTGCGTCTCTGTCTCTCATTAAAGAAATGAGTATAAAATTTAAAAAGAATTGGTTAACAATTCTTGACCTCATGGAGCTTATATTCTAGCACCAAACACAGAACTCAAATACAGGACTTTTAACCCCATGTACAATACTTTTTTCGTTAGTTTTAACTTGTTATAGGATATATGCGTTTGATGGAGAGAGAGACAGAGATAGAGAGAGAAAGAGGAAGTAAGAAAGCACCTCCCCCGCCAAAGGAAAGGTGACCACACCACAATTCCTTCTCCTGTACTTTCCTCTCAAAATTTTAGGCATGCACACACATGTGCCCTGAGTGTTTTTCAAGCCACTGAGACCAGGACTTGAATTGCATAGTTGGTCATGTGGGATCCAGCTGCTTTAGCCACAATGTCACTTGGCTTTGTTTTAAATCTCATGATTTCTTTAAATTTTACTTAACACCTATCCCATATAATATAAACTATCAGTTACTATAAAACTAAAGATAAAAAAAGATACGGTCTCCTTAAATGGAAGGTGTTTATAACCAAGTACACAACAGACATAATACAAATCATGTACTGGGTTGAATGGTAGCCTTTTAAAAGATGTATCCCTGTCTTAACCCCTCAAACATGTGACTATGACCTTATTTGGAACAAAGGGTCTTTGTGCCTGTAATTAAGTGAAGTACTTATGATAAGATTATCTTATTTTTTTTTTGAGAGGTTTTCGCTATAGGGTGCGTGCGCTCGCCAGACAGACAGAGACATAGAGACAGAAAGCGAGAAACCGCCCCCCAGGCGCACGCGCCCTATAGCAAAAATCTCTCAAAAAAAAAATAAAATAAAATCATCCAGTCACAAGCCAAGAAATACCCGGAACAACCAGAAGTCAGAAAAACCAGGGAAATTCTTCTCTGAGGCCTTCAGAAGGTCAGCCTTGCTAACACTTTGATTTCAGATCTCTGGGCAAGATACTATAAGGGAATAAATATCTATAGCTTTATATCACCAAGACTGTGATAATCTGACACATATGGTATAAAACATTATTACCTTTATCATTTTAACTGCTTTCCTCATTTGTTGTTGTTCCCAAATATTCTGATTTTCCTCTT
>NW_006159809.1:2470236-2496620 GCF_000334495.1 Tupaia belangeri chinensis | reverse complement strand
GGGGGGGAAAAGTACATTTATAAGCATTCATTATTTTTACATTCCAACTGCAGCAGCCAATATCTTGGGGGGGCTTATTTCTAGGCAGGCTTAGCACCACTTTACATGTTATTTATCCTTCTCAGTAATTCTTGGAATAAGGTACATTATTGCCTTCATTTGGCGAATGAGGAAACTCAGGTACTGGGAGGTTAAATAACCTGTCTGAGGACTATGCTGAAACTGAAACATGAACCCAGAGATCTGTCTTAGACCTGCATTCTTATCTCAAAAGTGTCCTGCTCAAAACACTATAGCTTCATATAATTAAAAAAACACTGAGAATGAATAAAAGGTTTGGTCTTTCTTATCAAAGATCTCACAAGTCCTACCTGAGAACTCAAACATTTGAAAATAATTTGTGGGGGCCAGCAGGTGGCATGGCGGTTGAGGCACTGGACTCCCACATGGCAGGCCACGGTTTGAGTGACAGACCTAGCAGCTTGTTTTCTCACTTTCTCCCTTTCTCTGGTGAGTGTATGTGTCCTGTAACAAATTTAAACATAATAATAAATAAAATTTAAAAAATCCTTTAAAGGAAATAAAAATAATTTGTGATTTAAAGAAACTGAAGTCTCATTCTGAAAAAAATATTTGAAGTAGTGAAAATCTCAGTAAAATTCATGTATTACAAATATGCAAAGTCAAAATAGTCCTTTGAGGCTTAAGTATTACTGGTAGAAGAAATTTTTTACAGTACAGAAGACATAATACATGACTTGTAAAAATTTCTGCGGATGCTTCTATGTTAAAAAAAAACTATAAAGGTAAAAAAACAGTTTTCAATATTTCAAAAATAAGACACTGAACAATATTTAAACTGTTGAAAAAGACTAAGTTGGGATCAGGCAATAGTAGACATTACTACACATACCCTTTGACAATAACATTCTGACACAGATACATCTAGAGGCTATAATGTAATGGACTAAATTGATACTAAAGAAAAACCAAAATTGGGCCAGCCCCAGCCCAGCGGTTAAGGGTGCCAGATCCCATATGGCCAACCACATGCTTAAAATCCTGGTTCCTTGAGAAACATGCTGGGTATGTGTGGGTGTGTGCCCCAAATCTCAAGAATGGAGAAGTGGAGGAGAAAGGGTTATGGTGAGAGCATACCCCATGGGGTTGCTTTGTCCCTCTCTTTCTCTGTCTCCATGACAAGCACACAGGCCCTCTGACAAAATTTGAAAAGCCAACCGATTAAACAAAATAAACACTCTTTACAATATGATATTACTTTTTATTTTTATGGAGATTTTACCAATATCATATTCTAATGCAAATGCCTGAATATTCATATACTGGAAAATACATACTTGTTTCTTCAAACATTCTCTGTTTAAGTGTTTGAGGCTTTGGTGTAAATGGTATTCTCTCTTCATGGTCATCAGGCTCACTTTTGGCATCTTCATCACTGTTTCTCTCTATACCAGAGACAGCAGAGGTATGTTTTCCATCCAAAGCAATATAATCATCTTGGGCTCTAGCCATTTCACGTTTTCTGCGGGCGGCCTGAATAAAGGCCTCATCAGGAATGTTAACTGAAAGAAACAAAAAAGAGAACACTGATAAACAAACACCAACAGAAACAAATATTCCTCACATTTAAAAAAAAGGGAAAAAGGCACTGATTCCCTAAATTTTTCACTGTTTTGGTACATAAATGTGACTTTAATAAATGGCTCAAAATTTACAGCAGTAGTGGAAGAAAATTTAGTAGAGACTAAATATAGAGACATGAATCAACTCTAGAAGTATCAGAAATCACAGAAGTATGAAATCACTCCATTTTATCTTTTAACTCTCTTACTTTTCTTAGTAGCTGCTGAGATTTTTACGGAGGGCGATATTTCTCACTGCAGAAGCGCTGAGACTGTTAGGGTACAGATGTGGAGAGGGCTGAGCATGGAGCTCCTAAGTCAGTGAGAAGTCAGGAGGAAGGTGGACAGACCAGCCTGACTTACCAAGGAAAGGAGATACTACACTGTGATGCACCTCGGCCCTTATGGGCACTCATGTACATGGGCAATGCAAAAGAAACAACAGCGTTAACAGCACACAGCCAAGACAGCGTCTGAGGTTTTGTGATGAGCCTCATGCAAATAAACATGAGAAGATTAAAAACGTAAAGAAATAGGCTTATGTACAAATTAAAAATTACTTAAGTGATGACAACTTTATTAAATTTTTTTACCTTTATTTATGATAAAGCATATTTATGACTGAAAGAGACGGAGAGCAGGGAACCCTCTACAGGGTCTGGTTCATGCCACGATCCCCTTTCTTCCTCTGGCCTATATGAGCCCGGGTACTCACCAGTGTGCCTACGATGTTTCAAGCCAACCAGACTGGGGATTTGAACTGAGGTTGCCATGTGGGATCTGATTTCTACTGCACAGCCTATTACTGCTGTGTCAGAGCTGGCCCAATGACAACTTTTAATAGATCTTGTATCATTCTTTTATTTTGTACAATAAAGCTTCATTAATAAAAGCCTCAAAACAAGTTTCTTTGTGCAAGCTGAAATTTATCTTCACACTTGGAAAAAAAATTGTTCCTTCTTTCAAAAAATGTTTGCTATAGGGCACATGTGCTCACCAGAGGGAGACAGAAAGAGGGAAAGTAAGAAAGGTTCGTACAGGGGCATTGGCCAAGCCACAGTCCCTTTTTCCCCATTCTCCTCTTGGGATTTTGGGCATGCATGCACATGTGCCCAACATGTTTTTCATCCTGCAGGGTTAGAGACTTGAACTGCACAGTTGGCCATGTGGGATATAGCTGCCTTGACTTCCATACCAACTGCTGGCCCATAAACGATCATTTCTTTTTTTTTTTTTTTGAAAGTTTTTTTTTTTTTTGCTATAGGGCGCGTGTGCTCGCCAGACAGAGACAGACAGAGAGACAGAAAGCAGGAAATCACCCCCCAGGGGGGATGGCCACGCCACAATCCCTTCTCCTCCATTCTCCTCTTGGGATCTTGGGCACGCACGCACACGCATCCAGTGTGAGTTTAAGCCACCAGGTCCGGGACTTGAACCACGGTCGACTACGTGGGAGTCCAGGGACATAGCTATTACGCTAACTGCTGGTCCCAAAAGATCATTTCTTAAGAAAAAATATTACATTAAACAAGATGGCAAGAGAAATTTTCACCATCTCAAGCACTTCAAAAGAGTTAAAAGATGTCCAGTTATAGAGTTTCAAGTAAAATTTTCTAACCTTTTCCAGAAATTGTTTCAAATTTTTTTGGAAATAATTAGAAAGCATGCCTAGTGATGTGCAAATGCTCCAACGTTTAAAGCAAACCAAAAAGAAAAAAGAGACAGAGATATCTAAAATTACAGACCAATATTGCTTGAAGCAGTCCTAAGGAAAATAAGAAGTGTTTGAGTTAATCATGAAAAAATAAATGGTGGTCACTATGAACCAGTAAATATTCATCAAAAAGAAGTAATATAAAATCAAGTGATTTATTTATTTATTTTTTTTTGAGAGGTTTTTTCGCTATAGGGCGCGTGTGCTCGCCAGACAGACAGAGAGAGACATAGAGACAGAAAGCGAGAAATCACCCCCCAAGGGGGGATGGTCACACCGCAATCCCTTCTCCATTCTCCTCTCGGGATCTTGGGCACACACGCACCCGCGCCCAGCGTGAGTTTTAAGCCACCGGGTTCGAGACGCGAACCGCGGTCAACTACGTGGGAGTCCAGAGACATAGCCATTACGCTAACTGCTGGTTCCCAAGTGATTTACTTTTTATAATCAAGTATTTATAGGTCAGGGAGATGTTAAAGCTCATGTGTCTCTTCATCCCTCTGAAGCATTTAACTAAAAAATGTCAAGTAATGGGCCTTGCTAGTGAGATACTAATGCTACATAAACCAATCCTCTCTCAAGTTGAAGTAAAAATTCAAGGAAGAGTAGTTCAAGAAGAGAAGAGTATTCTACCTATCCTTTTTCTCCATATCCACCACCTAGCTTAACGGATCCCACATTGCAGATGCTGGGCAGACATGGGATGAATTAATAACGTTAGCATACTGTTTTGTAGCCCAAACATGGTGTTTTTACAGATTCAGAACTCACACACAATTCTCGTATCTGTCAATCTAGCCAATATACAATCATCCAAGGCATCCCTGCCACAGGGAACATTTCAAGGCAGATATTCTATTACTGGACCATTCTGACAGTTCTATCATCTAGACACAAAATAAATGCTCTCCTTCAACACACTAGTCCTTACAATTACCACATTCCTCCATCTTTCCTTCTCCAGCTAGTATATCCCTTACACTTCCAAGTATTCTTCACAGGCCAAGTCTTCAATTTTTAAAGAATCTTTTTCAATGGTGCATTCGGAGGAGGGACAATTCTTCACTGTGCTGAACTGCTGTACGCTCTACAGGACATCTATCATCCCTTGCCCCTGGGCACTACACGCCAGCAACACCTCAATCACTGTGACTGTTAAAAAACACCCCACACATTTCCAACCACTGCCCTCTCGCTTCAGGTGGACAGTGCTGCCAACACTTTACAACCACTGCTTTATGCTGTTTAACCCTCCAGTTTCCTGAGCAGCACTGTTCAATACAGTAGCCATTAGCCATATGGGACTACTTAAATTTAACCAAATTAAAAATTAAATTCCTCCGTTGCACTAGCCACATTTTAAGAGCTCAAAAGCCACATGTGCTAATGGTTACTGTACTGGACAGTGAAGGAACAGACTGTTTCCATCATCACAGATAATTCTACTGGAGCATGTATATCTAGACTTTAGACAAGGCTTCCATTATTTACCAGACTTCCACTTTTTTAAAGAGATTTTTTGCTATAAGGTGTGTGAGCTTGCCAGAAAGAGCAAGTGAGAAATCACCCCTTAGGGGGGATGGCCATGCTGCAATCCCTTCTCTTTCATCTTCTTCTCAGGATTTTAGGCTCACACGCACATGCGCCAGCATGAATTTCAAGCCACTGTGTCCAGGACTCAAAACAGCAGACAGTCATGTGGGAGTCCAGTGATGTAACCATTACTCCATCAGCTGGTCCCAGGCTCCTACTCTTAATATAGGCTTCACTTGCTGCTCATGTTGTGAACTTAAAGAAGAAAATAAAGTTTATAAAGCTACAGAGCTACTAATTGTTGTTACTTAGTGTGATAATAAAGAAGCACTTATGAGCATTTTAAAATATATCTTAACAAGTATATTTCTTTTTTTTTTTTTTTTTTTAAGAGAGAAATGTTTGCTGTAGGGTGCATTAACTCCTTGGAGACAGAGAGAGAAAGAAAGAGAGAAATCATCCTCAAGGGGGGATGGCCACAGTGCAATTCTTTCTCCTCCATTCTCGTCTAGGGATTTTGGGCACTCATACACATACACCCAACATGAGTTTCAAGTCACCAGGTCTGGGACTCAAATTGCCATCAGCCATGTGGGAGTACAGTGCCTTAACCACCAAGTCCCCTGCTGGTTCCAACAAGTATATTTCAATATAACTTGCTTATTTTTTTAAGCTATTTAGTTCATTTTATTAATTTTCTCAGAATGGGCTTCATGAGTCTGAGAAAGGAGTTCATATCACAAAACAAGTTATAAATCCTTGAGCTAGAGTGAAGAGCCAGATAAATATTTTTGACTTAGTAGAACATAAGATCTGTTTCAATTTTTAAAGTTTGTCACTGCGGTGCAAAAGCAGGCACGATAATAAGTACTTGAGTGTGACTCTGTGGGTGTGTGTAAGTTGATTTCTTCCATGAGAGAGAGAGAGAAATTCAGTACCCCCAAAGGGTCTTTATGCCATGATCTACTCCCAGTTTCAACCAGTACAAATTATGGGTACACCTGTTCAGGGAGGTCCTGAGACATGAACATAGGACCTTTCTCGTGTGGGTCCAATGTGTTACCACCTGGCCCAGTATTTTAATAAAGCTTTATTTATGAAAACAGGTGGCAGACCAGATTTGGCCCACAGTGGTTAACTTCCTAACCCCTAAATGAGACAGATCTTTCTAAAATACAAAAATGGTCATGTCATTTATTGGGTCATCAGAAAAGTCATGACACATTTCTGCATAGAAAAATACATCATGACTTTTCAGATGACCTAAAATTTCTATAAAATTTCAGTAGTACCCAAGACCTGTGTAATGACTTCAACTTGTTCCTCTCGCTTTGTTTCTTTTCATTAAACTCCTAACCAAATATCTTTAGTCAAACAAGAATTATTTTTAGTTCTCTGAATATACTATACCATCCTCCCTAGAGTTTTAAGAATGCTATAGCCTATACCTGAAGCAAATTGACAAATTGACAAATTCTTACCATACTTCAAGCAGCAGCATTAACCATCTGCTATAGTACAGTGGTTAGGAACATAGGCCCGGGGTGAAATCTTGGCTCTGTTGCTTTTTTTTTTTTTTTAGAGGTTTTACCTTAGGGTATATGTGTTCACTTGAGAGAGAGAGAGAGAGAGAGAGAGGGAGAGAGACAGAGGCAGTGAGAAGAAAAGTGAGAAATCATTCCTCAGAAGGGATGGACACGGCACAATCCCTTCTCCTCCACACTCCTCCTAGGATCTTTGGCACACGCACACACGTGACTGGCATGAGTTTCAAGCCACTGAGTCCAGGATACAAACCATGGTCAGCCATGTGGGAGTCCAGTGACGCAACCAGTACACCACCTGCTGGCCCCCCAGCTCTACTTCTTTACAAGCTGTCTGACATGGCATGTAATGGACATGAGCAGCCAACAGTGGCACTTGGACTATCATCAGGAATGACGCACTTGCCACATACTTCACTAGAGTTTGTTATGTTATCAATAAGAATCACTAGTATAGAAAATAATGGTATTAGAGATCAAATTCTTAACTAAAATTACAAAAATTACCAACCTATTGATGTAAATTCTTTTTCTTCCATAGAGCTAGAGCTGTCAGAAGATGAACTCTGATCATCCTTGCTTCCTGAGGAGTGATGTGTTTCATTCTCTTCATCTGTTGAAAGATCAATTATTCTGGATTTTAATGACAATTTTTGAATATAACAAGAAAGATTCAAAACATAAACAACTGAAATTCTGAACACATGGCATATGTATAACATATGCTACTAATCCTACTCCATGTACTTAAAATAGACATGAATTTCTTTCTCCAACCCCTGGCCTTTCTAAAACAACTGGATGGTCTAATAAATGTACAAATACCTTATTTGTACTATCTAAATATCTACTAATATACTTCCCAAAAGATGCAAAGAGAAGAGAAAAGGGAACATTAGGAAAAAAAAAAAAGAACAAAAAAAGCAATTACTAGGAGGGAAGTGTCTTGCCTTGGCTGTGAAGAATAGCAGATTAACCTTATTTAAGCTGGGCCATAGGGAATCAAGGATGAAGAAGCAAAGGCCACTGGAGAGGCTCTGAAGGAACCACCCCTGCCTGACCAACCCAAGTCTTGAGTTCAACAGCATCTCCACAGAAGGAGGAAAGAGCCTGGTACAGTCCCTGAGGCAGAACACTTCTCCACAAATATGCTGTCTGACCAAAAAAGAACTTGACAACACAATGGTAGAGAGCTTGGCAGGAATGTTGAAATTCAACCAGACGCTGTTGCATTTATGGCCTATCCAGAATCAATTACAGCTGAGGGGACTGCCCAGCTGGCAGGTGGACTGTAGAAAACACCAGCACACTAGAGATTTGGTGAATCCCATCTGCCACCTGCTACAGTAACAACGATGATGTACTGGGCACCACTGACAGGGTGCTGGGTACAGTGCAGGGCAGTTTCCATGGGTTCCTCCAACAACCCCGGCAAGTAGCGGTCTTCCACTTCGTGTGAAGAGCCTAAAGCTCTCTGAAAAAACAATGCATGGGTTTCAAAGAATTTTTACACCAAAATCAACTTACACTTTATCCCATTTTCCCACAAACTTTTTAAAGTCCCTTCATATAGCTGCAGTTCACACTTAGCAATTACCATTTATGACAGTCTCCAAAACTGTTCCCCAAGTGGATTAACACCAAAATACTGGTTTTCAAAGTATGGTCCATCAATTCTTGGAGGTCCCTGAAACTTCTTCTCTGAAATAAAACTATTTTAATCGCAATACCAACATATCATTTGTTCTTTTAACTGTGCAGATGTGATAAGATGACCCTCTACAGAACCTCCCACCCTCCGCCCCGCGTCACCTGGTTGGCCCGGGCCGACGTCCCCGCGAGGAGCCGCTCCCAGGTTGCGCCGAGAACTCGCCCACACCCGGCCCCGGCCCCGGCCCCGAGAGCCTCGGCCTCGGTGGGGCCGATCGGCCACCTCTGCGCGGCCTTCTCTAGAGGGTGGCCTTTCCTCCGAGGCGTCTGGGGCCGCCTGCTCTCCCGGCGCTCCGAGGTCAGCAGACTGCTCCACGTCGCTGTCGCTGGAATCCACCCGTCGCTGCCGGAAAGTCCTCCTGGGCCGGTGCGCCATGGCCAAGTTGAGCGCCGAGCGCGTGTCCACTTCCGGGCCTACCCGCCGGGTCTTCGGCCTCGCCGTCGCGCGCACGTCGTTCCGGGAGCCCTGAACGCTCCTCCTTGCGCATGCGCGTTTTCCTGCCTGGAGCGCGTCCGACGCGCAGTTCCTGCGAACCAGCCTTGGGAGACAGGCTGCTTTCCTTCTGGATCTGGCGGTGTGGACCGCCGCCTGGAGATTCCCGCGGCCTCCCGGAGCTGAGTCCCAGCCCACGCCGCGGCATCCTCCCGGTCTACAAATCAGGCGCTGGGCTCGCTATCCGGAATCGGAACCGGAACCATATCCTTTTCGTCTATTCTTTCCGGAGGAAGCTCTTTCCAACCAAAAACTTAATGAAGTAAACTCTACCACAACACTTTCAGAGGGCGTGGTGGTGCCTTTGAAACCTAAACAGTAGAATGTACACTGAAATGATAAAAGCACAGATAGGCCAAAATCAAATGTTTGCTTCCTGGCGGCGAGGCTTCAGTGAAAACTATTTATTTCGTTAAATCCTCTGTATTCGGAAAAAAGGTGGTGTTTAGAGAGATGGAGGGATAAGAAGAATGGCTGAGTCTAACTTGGGCTGTTTCTCTCAAGTACTAGCCATGAACTTGGAGATCTTGGTTCCCTAGGTAAACATTTATTTGGGTGCCTCTATCTCCATCTGGAGCAATAAATGTTTAGTTCACTTAGTGTTTGATGGTATGTACAGGTCCTGTGCTGAACCACGTCCTCTTTAAGAGTTAAAGAATACTTTCCAAGGGTTTTATAAAATGGATTATTTAAGGGATTACATTTCCAGACTAAGCTTCCACATTTATTCTTTGCTGAAAGTGGTATGACTGAGAACCTCTCAATTCATGTTGCCCTTCACCAGTGAAATAGGGGTAGAAAGGACATTCCTCCACACGATAAAAGCCATTTATGACAGACCCATTGTGAACATCATATCGAATAGAGAGAAACTAAAACCTTCCCATTAAAAACTGGAAAAAGACAGGGCTTCTCAATTTCTTCACCCCTTTTCAACATAGTGCTGGAAGTCCAAACCAATGCAATCAGACAAGAGAGGAAAATAAAAGGCATTCATATGGAAAAATAAGCAAAACTGTCCCTTTTTCCAGACAATATGATTACAGGCATAGAAAATTCAAAGAAATCCATGGGAAAAAAAATCCTAGAAGTAACAAATAAATTCAGTAGCCAGATACAAAGCTAATATACAAAAATCTATAGAATTTTTATACACCAACAATGAAGACTGAGACATAATTGAAGAAAGCAATCTCAATTACAGCAGCCACAGAACAAATAAGATACATAGGAATAAACCTAACCAAAGAGGTAAAAGACCTTCTACAAATAAAACTATGTAAAACTGAAAGGAAGAATTTGAATATGATACCAAAAAAATGGAAAGACATCCCTTGTTTCTGGATTGGAAGAATGACTATAATAAAAATGTCAGGTCACACAAATTAATTTACGTATTCAATGCAATTCTGATCCAATCACCCATGACATTCTTTACAGAAAAAGAAAAAAATTACAAAATTTGTCTGGAATCATAAAAGAATTTATATTGCCAAGACAATACTCTGCCAAAAGAATAAAATGGAAAGTATTTCACTATTGAACTTTAAAATATATTACAAAGCAATGATAATTAAAACAGCATGGCACTGGCCCAAATATAGACACATAGACCTATGGAATAGAATAGAGAACCCAGAAACAAGCCCGAATGATGCAGTTAACTGATCTTTGACAAATGGTACATGACAATGCAATGAAAAAAAAAAAGAGTGTCTTTTCAGCAAATGGTGCTGGAAGAACTGGAAATCCACCTGCAGAAAAATGAAACTGGACACCTATTTCTCACCATTAACAAGAATCAACTCAACATGGATCAAATATTTAAATATAGAGCCTCAAACTATAAAACTACTAGTGGAAAATATCGGGGAAATTCTTAAAGACGTTGGAGTAGGCAAAGATTTCTTAAGATCACTAAAGTACAGGCAAAAGACAGTTGGGATTACATCAAGCTAAAAATCTTCCTCACTGCAAAGAAAGCAATTAGAAAGAACCAGCAGTTAGCTTAATAGCTATGTCGCTGGACTCCCACATAGTCAACTGCGGTTCGCGTCTCGGACCTGGTGGCTTAAAACTCACGCTGGGCGCATGTGAGTGCGTGCCCAAGATCCCGAGAGGAGAATGGAGGAGAAGGGATTGTGGCATGGCCATCCCCCCTGGCGGGTGATTTCTTGCTTTCTGTCTCTATATCTCTCTCTGTCTGTCTGGCGAGTGCACGCGCCCTATAGTGAAAAAAACCTCTCCAAAAAAAACCCCCCAAAAAAACAAAAAAGAAAGCAATTAGAGTGAAAAGATGACCCTTGGTATGGGAGAAAATATCTGCCAATTATTCCTCAGGCAAAGCATTCATATCCAGAATACATGGGAAATCTAAGCAGGTAACCCATAAAAGTGAAATAATCCAGTTTAAAAATGGGCAAATGAATAGACAACTCTCCAAGGAAATCCTACAAATGGCCAAGAGGCATATGAAAAAATGTTCAGTCTTTGTCATAAGGAAAATGCAAATTAAGACCACATGAGATACTATTTAATGCCACTTAGAGTGGCTAAGAAAAAAAAAAAAAAAAAAGAATGACAAGTGTTGGCAAGACTGTGATGAAAAGGGAACCCTCTTACCCTGTTGGTGGGAATGTAAATTGGTGCAGCCTCTGTGGAAAACAATATCGAGATTTCTAAAAGAAACTACAGATAGAGCTCCCATATAACCCAGTAATCCCACTCCTTGGTATTTAACTAAAGGATAGGAAAACACTCAATCAGAAAAACATTTCCACATTCATGTGTGTTGCAGCATTATTCACAATTGCTAAAACATGGAACCAACCCAAGTGTCCAAAAATCAATGACTGTATTGAAAAATTGTGACACATAAATACTATGAAATATTACGCAGTTATAAAAAACAAATAGATCCTCTCATTTGATTTAAAATGAATGAATGTAGAAGACTTACTATCAAAGGAAGTGAGCCAGACTTTGAAAGATACACATTGTATATCCCCACTCAATTGGTACTGAGTGTCTGCACTCTATGGCAGAGGTTGAGATCTCTGAAGATGTGATGGCATAGAAGTGGGTGTGGAATCTAGAGACTGTAAGGGAGGCAAGTGGATGGCAGAGAGTGAATGGTGAAGGGCGGGTATGAGTTGTAAAGGGAGGAAACATTTGATAGATGGGAAAATGTAAAGTTTCCTTTGAAAAAAATTATAAAGATAATTCAATTCAGAACAATAACACAAGAATTCTTATAACCTTAAAATTGGAATAAATTATATATATATATATGCATACATAAAAGGAGAGCAATATCAATAAAATAATTTTAAGCATAAACCATATTTCTTTGGGTAAAATGTTGGAAATAGAAATATGAATTGAAGGAGAAAAAGTTGTGTTGCAAAGGGATTGTGCACGTATGGAATGAATAATAGTGAGAATTAAATAGGTTTGGTATTTATGTTACATACATTTAAATAAGTGATATGATTTTTATTTAAAAAGTTCCAATGTAAATAACAAATTGTATCCATTGCTACTGTCAATACTTATGAAATATCTGAGATGAAAACTTAGAGATTACTATCTAAAAATGAGCTGGATAATGATTTTCTGTTTTTATTCTTGAAAGGGCATGCATGAAAAAAGTTAGAATGCACCATCATAGATGATTATTACCAGTTCCAACTTCTTTCTGCTTACCATGAGAAACTCCACTGACTCAAAAAAAGCAACATTTCTTGCCTAGGAAGTCTCACAAAGTTTGTGTTTGTTGTTGTTATTTTAGAGAGATTTTTTCTATAGGGCATGTGTGCCTACCAGAGAGACAGAGAGAAAGTGAGAAATCACTCCCAAGGGAGGAGGGCCATGCCTTTCTCCTTCATCCTCTTCTCAGGATTTTGGGCATGCATGTATATGTGCCTGGCATGAATTTCAAGTCTCTGTGTCTGGGACTTGAGCCATGGTAGCCACTTGGGAGTCCAGTGCATTAATCACTATGCTACCTGCTGGCCCCAAAGATTATATTTTTAAAATAAACTTGAAAATAAAGTAATAGCTAAAATGGACAATGTAATATGTTGGAGGCAGGATGCCCATAAGTCAATTATCCTATAGAAATTTTACCTCATCAGCTTTCTGTAGCCATGTCCACCTCCTAGGACAAGACTGACAGGACAAAAATAGACACCTGAATCACGTTTCTCCAAGACCTTAACTCTGAGAATGAGCCATAACTGTTCTCTGCATGTGGTGGGAATCACAGTTGAAGGATATTAGAGCTGTGAGAGTTCTTTCAGTGATGTGCCATTAGTTGTTCTGAGATCTAGAGAGCTGTCTGCAAAATGGTTAGAATTGTGAGAACCAGCTGCTAAATAGTCATTGCTGTGGTTTGAATATGTGTTTAAGTTTGGTTGTGACAACATTAAGATGGTGTGAATTTAATTCACCTGTGGGTTTAAGAGGTGGTACCTGCGAGAGATGATTAAGATGAGATAAGGTCATTAGGGTAGGCTCCTTATCGTTGAATACTGGTGGGTTTTTAAGGAGAGGGAGTGAGACTGAAGCAGAGACATGTGGACAGAGACACCTTCTCCCATCCTCTCATCATGTGATACTGCGTGCTGCTTCCGGACTTCGTAGAGAGCCTCCACTAATAAGAAGACCGTCACCAGATGCAGCCCCTTGACCTTGGACCTCCCAAACTATGAGTTACCAATTCTTTGGGAATTACCCAATCAGTGATATTCTAATGAAGCAACAGAAAACTGACTAAAACCATCAATATTGAAAATTAAATTATATAAACTAAACAAAGTGCATTGAGAATAAAGGGAAATACTCAAAACTCACCACTATCTAATTTTGCTACCTTTAACTGTTATCTTTGCTGTTGAGGTTATTCAGGACTATCTGTGCAGTAGAAATACTGTACCGCCTTGTTCTACTGCACACCCAATACCAACTCTTCTCAGGATTTGGGGCATGCACACACATGTCCCAAATCCTGAGAAGAGGTGGTACCCTCAGGTTAGCAGCTTGAAGTTTGCCACAGTGTGGTATTTATGCCACAGAAAATGGTAAATCTTACAAATCAGGGCTTTCCCCTAGGAAAACCAGTTAATAAACATTTATTATCATACCATTTCACCAACAAATAGAGAAAGGGAAGCATTTTCCTGATTAATCTGGTCCCAGAACTCTGTTTTCATGGCTTATCTCTATAAACCAGTATTCCCCAGAACATATTTTTAGAAATGCTATATAAATAAACTATTACCAGTTATTTATAATTATGAATGACTTGTAAAGAGAGCGCTCTTTTAAAATCCACACAAAATTAGAGCACTGCTAGGTCAGCAGGTGACATGGAGGTTAATGTGCTGGATCCCACATGGCTGGCTGAGCAGTTTGAGTCTTAGACCCAGTAGCTTGAAAGTTATGCCAGGTGCATGTACAAGCATGTCCAAAATCCTGAGAGGAGACTAAAGGAGAGGGGACTGTGGCATGGCTCTTCCCTTTGGGGAGTGATTCCTCACTTGCCCTCTTTGTCTCTCTCTAGCAAATACATGTGCCTTATAGCAAAATCCCAATAATAATAATAATAATAATAATAATAGCAATAATTTAAATATTAGGGCACTATCTAAAGACTTTCTTTATTGGGATGGTGAAAATGGGGTGAAAAGGATCTTTCTGGAGAATAGAGTTACTTGTGATATCTGTCATGGTTTCCCACCATGGACAAAGTACTGCTTGTAGCTTGCATAAACTTAAGACTGGGAGTGGAGGGGTGAAGTGCCAGAATGTTGCTTCCATCCCAGTTTTTCATTTCATTTCATCATTTCATTTCTATTTATTTATTTATTTATTTATGAGAGGTTTTTGCTATACAGCACGTGTGCTCGCCAGAAAGACAGAGAGAGAGAGACAGAGAGACAGAGAGACAGAAAGCAAGAAATAACCCCCTAGGGTGGATGGCCATGCCACAATCCTTTTTCCTCCGTTCTCCTCTCGGGATCTTGGGTATGCACGCACATGCACCGGCATGAGTTTAAGCCACTAGGTCTGGGACTTGAACTGTGGTCGACTATGTGGGAGTCTGGCAACATAGCCATTATGCCAACTGCTGGTCCCAGCCCAGAGTTTTTCAATATACAATCTTTGCATGAAACATTCTCAAGTCCTGCTATGAATGTTGCTCTACTCTCTCTTAGCAAAGGAAGATTATTTTTTTATTTTCTCTTTTCTTTCTTTCTTTTTTTTCCTTTTTAAGATTTTTTGCCATAGTGCATGTAATCACTTGGGAGTGAAAGAGAGACACAGAGAGGGAAAGTGCGAAATCAGCCCCCAGAAGGGATGGCCATGCCACAACCCCTTCTCCTCTTGGGATTTTGGGCATGTGCACACATATGACCTGTGTGCTTTTAAAGCACTAGAGTCCCAGACTTGAACCACAAAGTCACCTATGCAGGATCCAGCTCCATAACCATCATGCCATCTGCCGACCCTCTTTTCATTTTTTTTTTAATTGCCAGAGAGTGCATAACCTTTCCAGAGAGAAAGAGACAAAACACCCTCTAATGGGGCATGGCCATTTGTATTCTTTTTGCCTCTATTTCTTCATCTCATCACGATTTGGAGCATACATGCATACATGCCTGGCATTTTTTTCATCATTGGGGTTAAGATTCGAATCATGATGATTATGGTTTCCCACCATGGACAAAGTGCTCCTTGTACGTTTAATAAACTTAAGACTGGGAGTGGAGGGGTGGGGTGCTAGAATGTTCCTTTCACCCCAGAGTTTTTCATTTTATTTATTTATTTATTTTTGGGAGAGGTTTTTGCTATAGGGCATGTGTGCTCGCCAGATCCAGCTGCATATGCACAGCACTTGATTGCTGAGACTGTCCCAGAGGAGGACATCTTTTTCAATTACACTACAGTTAATGCAAACTTCAAAAGTAGAGTATAATTTTAAGATGGTGAAGAGAATAAAGTAGATGATGATGACCATGATTAGAAGAATTTCAAGGAGAGATATTTAGCTAAAGCTATTTAACAGCTGGCCTGGTGTTGGCAACTGATTTTTGACAAAAGGTACCAGTCAATCCAATGGGAAAAGGAAAACCTCTTTAACAAATGGTGCTAGAAAAATTGGATTTCCACTTGCAGAAAGATGAATCTGAACCCCTACCTCTCACCTCCGACAAAAATCAAGTCAAGGTGGATCAAAGATCTAAATCTAAGACTTCAAACTATAAAACTTCTCCTGGAAAACACCAGGGAAACTCTGGGAGACATTGGGGTAGGGAAAAACTTCTTAAATAAAAAGACCCCCAAAGTACAGTCAATTATCCCCAAAATAGACAAGTGGGATTACATCAGACTAAGAAGTTTCTGCATGGCAAAGGACACAGTAATTAGTGTGAATAGACATCCCTCAGAATGGAAAAATATTTTTGTAAACTATGCACCAGATAAGGGACTGATAACCAGAATTCATAAGGAACTCAAGCAGCTGTTCTGAAAAAAGATGATCAATCCTATTAAAAGATGGGAGAATGAGTTGAAAAAACCACTCTCTAAAGATGACATATGAATAACTAAAAGACATATGAAAATATGCTCAACATTCCTCATTGTAAGGGAAATGCAGATCAAAACAACAATGAGATACCACCTAACCCCAGTCAGAATGACTAAGAATAAAAAAACAAAAAACAGTATGTGCTGTCTGGGGTGTGGTGAAAGGGGAACTCTTACACTGCTGGTGGGAATGTAAATTGGTCCAGCCACTGTGGAGAACAATTTGGAGATTCCTCAAAAATCTATAAATAGAATTACCATATGATCCAGCAGTCCCACTCCTTGGTATCTACCCAAAGGACAGAAGAATACTTAATCAGAAAAGTGCTTGCACATCGATGTTTATTGCCACACTGTTCACAATTGCTGTCATGGAAACAACCCAAAAGCCCATGAACAGATGAATGGATAGAAAAACTGGCATATATACTCAATGGAATACTATTCAGCCATTAAAAAACAACAGAACCCTGCCTTTTGACAGGAAGTGGATAAATATTGAAGATTTACTGCTAAGTAAAGCAAGCCAGGCTATGAAGGAGAGGCATTGTATGTCCCCACTTAATACATAGGAGTGTCCGCACTCTGTGACTGAAACTAATTGACTAAAGGATATAGAAACATAGTATATAGTTGTAAATACCAGATATAGTGTGTGTGAAAGAGGAGGGTCTGAGGAAGGACATTTAGAAGACAAATAGGGAGGCAAAGAATTAATGGCACAAAGAAATATGGTATTATCTGTTGAAGACATTTTGTGGTTTTATCAACTGTACTAGGGAGAAATGTTCACCTGTTGAAATATCCATTTTGTAAGCCAAATAATAATGTGAATGAATGTATAAAAAATGAAATAAAAAAAAAAACCCTGGCATTTGGTAGAGAGCAGACAAATCTAGAAGATTTACTGGTGGGTGAAGCAAGCCAGTCTATGAGATAGAGACATTGTATGTTCCCTGTTAATATGAACTCAATATCCGCACTCTATGGTAGAAACTGAAAGATTGGAGGATATAGAAGAATGGAGAACATTGTAGATCTTGGAGACAGTGTGGGAGGAGGATGGGAGTTGGGGGATAGTGAGAGGAAGGGAATAAGGAGAAAAATAAAGAGACAGACATTTAAGGGACATAGAAATGGAAGATTGTTGATGATAATGTGTATGATAATATCTTTAACTGGATTGGTGTTTAGTGTATTTTTGCTGGAAAAATTTATTTTACAAGGTATAGTGATATACAGTGATCAAATGAATAAAACAAAATTTAAAAATAAAAAAAAGAGGGACCAGCAGTTAGCGTAATGGCTATGTTGCTGGATTCTCATGTAGTCAATCGCAGTTTATGTCCTGGACCCAGTGGCTTAAAACTCATGCCGGGCGTGTGTGCGTGCATGCCCAAGATCCCGAGTGGAAAATGGAGGAGAAGGGATTGCGGCGTGGCCATCCCCCTGGGGGGTGATTTCTCGCTTTCTGTCTCTCTGTCTCTCTCTGTCTGTCTGGCGAGCACATGCGCCCTATAGTGAAAACCTCTCAAAAAAAAAAAAAAGAAAGATAAAAAAGATATTTAGCAGTTAAGCCTTGTTTATAGAGAACTGGATCCCATATGGACTACTACAGCTTGAGTCCTGACCCCAGTGTCTTGAAAAACACTCTAGGCATGAGTGCATGTGTACCCTAAGTCCTGATAGAATGGAAAAATGGAGAAATAAAGAATTACAGCATGACCACACTTTACTGGAGGGTACTTTCTCTCTCTGATAATAAAAAAAGGAAATAGGGGAATAAAATGGGGGGAAAGGCATAGAAAGCAACCATGGATACCAGAGACAGTGTGGGAGGAGGGTGGGACACAGCAGATGGTAAGAGATAGGGAATCAAGAATGGCAAAATAACAAGATATACAGGAAATAGGAAATGGAAAATTGCTTGTTGATGATAACACATATATTGATGTGCTTGATTGAGCCAACATACAGTGTATTCTGGATGGGAAATCTCATTTTGTTTGCTGTGATGATGTATAGTGAATGAATGTAAATAAATAAATTTGAAGGAAAAAAAAAGGAAATAGGGATCAGCAGTTGGCATGGTGGTTAAGGCACTGGACACTCCTACATGGCCTACCACAATTCAAGTACTGGACCTGGTGGCTTGCTTTCTCACTTTCTCTCTCTCTGTGCATGTGTGTTTGTGTGTGTATTTGTGTGTGTGTGTGTGTGTGTCTGGTCATATTAAAGTAAATGAATGAATAAATTAAATTAAATAAAAAATAATTCTTTTAATAAAAAGAAATATATGATTCAATTGGCATTTACTATACAGGTACTAGTACAAGCATATCATGCTAGTCTCTAGAACAATGGCACTTAAATCTAGTGTTTTCAGGTCATGTAAATGTGGAGAAACTCTAGTTCTGTGGGAGGATCTGAGGCTTCTCATTTCTAAGGAACAAAATTCTAATCGACTGCATTTTAAAAATCTAGTTAGCTTTTTTTTTAGAATTGAAATCAAATTAGGTTTCATATTTTTAATTTAATTTTTTATACATTTAATCACTGTATATCATAACAGCATGCAAGATGATTCTTCCCAGCATGAATACACTGTATATTTAGTCCAGTCAAATATATTATCATACACATTATCATCAGTCAGCAGATAATTTTCCATTTTTGTGTCCCTTAAATGTTTTGCTTCTTTCTTTTTCCCCTTGATTCCTTTCCTTTTATTAGTGATTCATGAACTGGAATGCATCTAGTCTACAAAATATCTGAATAGTTTGTTTTTGTAAAGTAGCTTGAGGAGAAAAAAGAAAACAGTATGGTGCAAGAAGCTAACTGGTTAACATCAGGTTTCTACAGATTAATATCCTTGTACAGGTTAAATAGGAGCGAACTTTCTTACCGTGTCAAATGATAGGTAGAACTGGGCCCCATTTCATTGGTTGCTGTGAACTTTTAAAAATTATTTTTTATTATTATTTAAGTTTGCTATAGGGCATGTGTGATCATCAGAGAGAGACAGAGAGAGAGAGAGAGAGAGAGAGAGAGAGAGAGAGAAGGCAAGTGAGAAAGCATGCCATCAGATCCTGGATTCGAACCATGATTGGCCACGTGGGAGTCCTTCTTTAACCATCATGCCACTGCTGGCCCCTGTTGCTGTGAATTTTTTGTTTTCTGCAAAACTGGTCTATTTGGAGATTTAGCTATCACTTCCTTCTTAGTTTCTTAGATGATCAAATCTGACAAGTAAACAGTGTAGGTTTTAGTTTGGTGACATAGGAAGTTAGCACAAGTGACACTGTTTTGTTCTGATCTGTAGGGTTTTAGTCTAGAAGTTATTCACCTTATGGAAATATCAGTCTACATCTCCTCAAGAAGGTTCTCCACCAGTCTCCAAAATTGCTTTAAGTGTTTATTCTACTTTGAGAGGTGGTCAGCAAGACAGAATTCACTCCCACTGTTGCTCAAAAAAGGAAGTTTGTTTACGGATAATCTAAGTGTGATGTGGATGATTCAGAGACTGTCCTTTCTCTGTAAAAGTCACCAACTGACAAACCATGGGTCTAATTGAAATGTGAAGACACTAGGCAAAGTTCAATGCTTTCAGAGCTATCAGGTACTGTCAACTCACTGATTTCATTCTCATTTAAAATACACTGTCTCCTAGACTGGGCCCTTCTCTTACTCATCTTGATATCACCACAGCTAGGACACTGTCAAGAGCACGATGTGAACTGAATTCTCATGACCACAATGCATTAAATATGTAGAGAAAGATTCCAAACCACCTGTGCTCAATTGCAACCATGAAATCTGAAAAACAAACAAACAAACAAATGAAAGAAAATCACTCTGTTTACCTCGTTAGTTACAAATATGTTGAAACAGGAGATATGCCACTGAGTTCCAAAGAAAGGAAAACCTGCAATTTAAAACATAAAACAAATAGTTGTTCTAAGGTGGAGAAGTGAAACCAGAGAGTTACTTTTGGTGTTGCCTGTATAGGAAAGGATGAAATAATGGGAATTTGTTTAATAAACGGGTTAAAGATCTTGAGTTTTCTTTTCTGGCCCTAGGGAAAACAGAGAGAAGCTCTGGAGTAGTATTATTAGACTTACAAAACATTTAGGATGCCCAGTAACATTTGAATTTCAGATAAACAAAGAATAGTTTCTTTGTTTAGTTTTGTTTTTACTATAGGGTGAGTATCCCTCATTCAAAAATTCAAAATCTGAAGTGCTTCAAAGTCTGAAACTTTTTGAGTACTGACATGACTCCACAAGTGGGAAATTCCATGCCCGACTCATGTGGCAGGTAGCAGTCAAAATATTGTAGAGGGACCAGCAGTTAGCGTAATGGCTATGTTGCTGGACTCCCATTTAGTCGACTGTGGTTCGAGTCCTGGACCTGGTGGCTTAAACTCATGCCAGGTGCGTGTGCATGCGTGCCCAAGATCCTGAGAGGAGAATGGAGGAGAAGGGATTGTGGCGTGGCCACCCCCCTGAGGGGTGATTTCTTGGTTTTGATCTCTCTGTCTCTCTTTGTCTTTCTGGCGAGCGCATGTGCCTTATAGCAAAACCTCTCCAAAAAAAGAAAAGAAAAAAAATATTGCAACACAGAAATATTGTATAAAATTATCTTCAGGCTGTGTGTAGGTGCTTTTGAAACAAATTAATTTCATATTTTGACTTGAGCTCCACCCCCAAAATATTTCATTACATATATGCAAATATTCCAAAATTCAAAAATATCTTAAATGCTAGAGGCTTCTGGTCCCAAAAGTTTTGGATAAGGGGTACTCATCTTGAAGAAGTGTGTCTTACACAATATTTATAACACACTTGGAAGGGACATGTTGGATCCTAGTCTAGGGTGAGGAGACATGAACATCATAAGATAAAGTCTCCACTGTTTGGGAAGTAGAGAAGGGTTTGTGATTCCAGAACCTAAGGAGAAATGATAGCCAGTGAGAAGTTCCCAGTCACAGGAGATGAAGAGAAGAGGGGCTTTTGCAATATCCTACTGTTGGGACCAGCAGATGTCATAATAGTTATGTTGCTGGGCTCCCATGTAGTTAATTTGAGACTCAGACCTGATGGCTTAAAACTCATGCTGGGTGCATGTGTGTGTATACCCAAAACTCTGAGAGGAGAATGGAGGAGAAGGGATTGCAGCATGGGCATCCACCCTGGGAGTGAGTTCTTGCTTTCTGTCTCTCTGGTGAGTGCACACACACTTAGCAAAAACCTCTTTAAAAAAAAAAAGATATTCTACTGCTTTCTCCCAAACCTTTAGTAAAACTTCGCTTTAGACAGCCTTAATACAGCTGTTGGGAATGAAGTACTTGGCAGCTGAGGTGACTAAGGAAGGGCTGGTGGCTCTATAGTTTTTGAGCAGTCAGTTTCAGAGATGATAAGAGAGAAGCAGGAGACAGAGCTTGCTGGCTCAGGAGTGGCTTTGGGATATCTCTCTTTCCCAAATGTACCCAAGAGGGTATACACGTTTAAAGGAAAAGATGCTTCACAGGGTTACATATGGAGACAGGAAAAGGTCAACCATTGAGTAAGAATTGTATTTCTCCAAATAGCCTTTCAGGTCCCATATTTATCATACTTATCACAGTTTCTTTCTCATGAATATTAAGATTTTTTTCCCAAGAAGTTAAAGATATTGCCAAATCTCTTCTTTTTTCTGCACTGTGCTTATTTATACTACTAGCTTAATTGGCTAGTTATTGTGAGATTTTGCATTATTGCCCTTTTATGTAATTTAGATTTGCAAAGATTAATAATAAAAAAATTTTCATATAAAAATGCCCAACTTCTAGAAATTGATGTCATATTTACCCAAAGTAGACTATTGTCCCCCTAAAGTGAAATGCCATTTTTATTCAGCTTGTGTTGCCATTTTTTAAAGAGTTATTGTATTTAACTTTTTACATTTTATTTATTTTTATTAATTTAATTTGACCAGAGAGGTACAGTGTGAGAGAGACAGAGAGAAAGAGAGGAAGGGAAAGTGAGAAAGCTAGCTGCCAGGTCCAGGATTCAAACCGCAGTCAGCCATGTGGAAGTCCAGTGTCCTTAGTCACCATGCAACCTGCTTGTGTTGCCATCTAAGGATGGGTTCTGAGCCCCCTCTAGTGAGACATGTGCTACTTACACAAGGGTTGTGTCAAATAATCTTTTGGAAATTGCCTCTTTTCTTGTTATAGAGCTGTTTTTGCATCCTCTTTTGTAAGCAGTTGATATGTTTTCATTTTAAACCAACCGATTTAAAAGTTTCTCAGCAGACAAAATTTGGGTAAGTCAGGTTTGTACGTAACATATCAGTCTCCTTTAGGAATGAAAAAATATTGTGGAAATACACCCAAGGTAGCATTGAACTACTTGTGCTTTCATTTTTTTCAGCATCTATTTTTCAAGCACCTACTTTTTGAACTCAGAACCCATCCTTAAATAGCAACACAAGCTGAATAAAAATGGCATTTCATTTTAGGGGGAAATAGTCTATTTTGGGTAAATATGACATCAATTTCTAGAAGTTGGGAAACGTGCTGAGATCAGAAGTTCATAAAATACATGGGATCTAAATCCTCTCCCTATAAGTCAGATGTTAGTGGGCAAATTAGCTGTAGGGTCTGACCGATTGGAAATACTTCATGATATCCCATAATCTCAAGTATTGAGAATTTTCTCAATTATTGATCTTAACTTTCAAAATGAGTAGACATCTTTGAGTTGTCACTCTTAGGTACCTGAGCTAACCTATTGATTAACTGTCAAGTACTCCAAGAACTACCAGAAAAATCTACTGCTTGAGCAAAGCTGTTTATAATATTAACTACAGTAGGAGAAAATACCATCCTGACAGACTTGTGTCTGAAAATGGAAGAATAGGGCAAGGCATTTACAGGAATTTTAGGGCTTCAGTTAGGTGATTTTAAAATTTTAAAAATTTTATTGTGGTAAAACACTCAGCACAAGATATATTGATATGTTTTTAACAAAATTTCAAGTATACAGAACGGTATTATTAATTATGGGGGCAATGGTGTATAGTAAGAATTTATTTATCTGGCCCAATTGAGACTTTCCTCAGTCCCTGGCAACCACAATTCTATTCTCTGATTTTGTGAGTTTGATCATTTTAGGTCTCTCGTGTAAGTTAAAGACTTGTCCTATTATGCATGACTTATTTCACTTAGCATAATTCCCTTAAGTTTTATCTATGTTGTCATGTATTGCAGGATTTCCTTTTTTAAAAAGCTTAACTCAAGCAGCTAACACACACACATACACACAAAATAATGCGATTGAAAAATGGGTAAATGAGCAGAACAGACAACTCTCTAAAGAAGACATACGCATGGCCAAAGTGCATATGAAAAAATGTTCAACATCTTACTGTAAGGGAAATGCAAATCAAAACACAGTGAGATACCACTTAATACTAGTAAGAATGGCTTTGTTTCAGAATAAAAAATGACAAGTGTGACATGGCTGTGGTGAAAAGGGAACCCTTGCACTCTGCTGGTAGGAATGAAAATTAGCACAACCACTATGGAAAACAATATGGAGGTTCCTTAAAAATCTACAAATAGAAGTGTCATATGACTCAGTAATCCTACTCCTTGGTATTTACCCACCGGATAGGAAAATACTTAATCAGAAAGGCACTTGCACCTCTATGTTAATTATAGCATTATTCACAGTTGTAAGATATGTAATCAACCCAAGTGCACAAGAATGATGACTGGACTGAAAAAGAATGTGACATTTGTACACTCTGGAATGTTAGTCATAAGGAACAATGAGACCCTGTCATTTAATAAAAAGTGGATGAATATAGAAGACTTAATGCTAAGCAAAAGTGAGCCAGATTCATGAAAGACAAACACTGTATATTCCCATTCAATATGTACTAAATGTCTGCATTCTATGATGGAAATGGAAAGAAATGATATGATAGTAGAGTGGACAAATGTAGATACCAGAAACTGTGTGAGGAGAGTGAACAGTAGAGGTTGGGTGGGACAGAAGAAATATTTAACAGGCATAAGAATGTAAAATTCTCTGTTGAAAATAGTGTATATGGTAATATCCTTGATTTCATTGTCAAGTACTTTGAAAGACTATATTGTGTGCTATAGAGATGAACAACAGTTATATGTGAATAAGAAAAAAATTTTTTGAGAGGTTTTTGCTATAGGTCGTGTGCGGTCGCCAGACAGACAGAGAGAGACAGAGAGACAGAAAGCGAGAAATCACCCCCCAGGGGGGATGATCATGCCGCAATCCCTTCTCCTCCATTCTCCTCTCGGGATCTTGGGCACACACGCACACATGCCTGACGTGAGTTTTAAGTCACTGGATCTGGGTCTTGAACCACAGTCGACTACAGGGGAGTCCAGCAACACAGCCATCATGCCAACCGCTGGTCCTGTGAATAAGAAAATTTTTTTTAGAGGTTTTTGCTATAGGTCGTGTGCGGTCGCCAGACAGACAGAGAGAGACAGAGAGACAGAAAGCGAGAAATCACCCCCCAGGGGGGATGATCATGCCGCAATCCCTTCTCCTCCATTCTCCTCTCGGGATCTTGGGCATGTACGCACATGCGCCCGGCGTGAGTTTTAAGCCACCAGGTCTGGGACATGAACTGCGGTCGACTACATGGGAGTCCAGCGACATAGCCATTACACTAACTGCTGGTCCCGAATAAGAAATTTTTCAAAAAGCTGAATACAAACGGTTTTCAAAAACTTCATAGACATGTATATTATAGAAACAATTTATATGTGGATACTGAAACTTTTTTTGCATCAAAGTAAACATCTACTAACCTCTTCTGACATGTCTGAACAGAATGACATATGAAATAGCAGACGATACACATCCATTTGTGGTGAAAATAATAATCTTGTTCATGCTCTAATGGAAGAGGATCAACAATTAATAGCAGAAGAATAGTCAACACCAGATACACTTCAATTGGTTCAACTTACATAATTATGACTGAAAAATTAAAGTGGAGCAAAGTTTTTGCTCCGTAGCTGCCCAAACAGTTGAGCCTAGGTCAGTGCAGACAAGGACAGTGTTTTGTTTTGTTTTGCTTTTTTATCTTTGTTTGATAGGGTATGTGCATCACCAGGGAGAGAGAGAAAAAGAGGGAGAGAAAGTGAGAAAACATCTCCTAGGAGGAACTGCCACACTAGAATCCCTTCTCCTCCACTCTCCTCTTGAGATTTGGGCATCCACAAACATGCCCCCAGCATGTTTTTCAAGCCACTGGGTCTAGGACTCCAGCCTCACAGTCAGCCATGTGGGGTCCAACTACCTTAACTACCATGCCACTGGCTGGCCCAAGAAGAATGTTTTCGATCGAAATTTTAAACAAGTGAAATTAGGATCCTGAGGCATTTCTTTTAAGAACTGCAGGAAAGGAAGCATGGCTTTACAGTATGATCCTGCAGACGAAGAAGAATCAAAGCAGGGCACTAAAAGGTGGAATTGGTCCAATCATAGGAAAGGTGGACGGGTAAAGGGCAAAGTTCATGGCAACTGTTTTCTGAGAAGCTCAAGACATTTTACTTGTTGACTTTCTGAAAGGGCCAAAGAATAACATATGCTAATTATGAAGTGTTTTAACAAAGTTAGCTGAAGTTTGGGACTAGTAGATGGTGTAATGGTTATGTCACTTGATTCCCACATAATCAACTATGGTTTGAGTCCTGGACCTGGTGGCCTAAAACTCACCCTGGGTGTGTGAGCATGCATGCCCCAAATCCTGAGAGGACAGAGAAAGGATTGCAATGTGTCCATCCTCCCTGGGGGGTGGGGGTGTGTGATTTCTCACTTTCTGCCTGTCTCTCCTGCAAGCGCATATGCCCTACAGCAAAAATCTCTCTTAAAAAAAAGTTAGCTGAAACTTTAGCAGAAAAACATCCTGGAAAGCCTCACCAGAGTCCATCTCCACCATGACAATGCTCCTGCTCGTTTCTCTCATCAAAAGCAATTTTGTCAGAGTTTTTATGGGAAATCACTAGGCATCTCACTTATTGGCTCCTTCTGGCTTTTTTGTTCGATTGTCTACTAATCTTAAAAACAATCTTGCCGGCGCGCGGCGGCAGCGGTGGCGGCAGCAGCGGAAGC
>NW_006159809.1:2457926-2468585 GCF_000334495.1 Tupaia belangeri chinensis | reverse complement strand
CCCCCCCCGTCGCCGCGTGGTCTCTGGGACAGCCAGCTGAAGAGAAGGATAAAGACCTTGCAACTATAAGCAACAGAAAGAACCTTTAACTGCCTTAAACCAACTGAGAAATACACTGTAGAGAAGGATTTTATCTACCTATGGACAGTGAGAAGATGATGGATACCAGCCCTGCATTACCTCAGGCAAGAACAGGCACTACCCTGCCATTCTTAGGGAAGCCAGACACCAGAGGATAAGTCACGCTGCAGACCTCCACAACACCGTTCCTGCTAACCACAAGATGGCTGCTGTGCCGCATCAACTGATGGTCAACTCTGCTTGCCAGAACTGCCTTCCGGAGACTGTATTCCATGGAGACTCACCTACAGTTGCGGAACTGCACGAGACCCACACTTGATCCAACCTTGAATGGAATCTATTTTCCCTATTGTTAAAAACTTTGGACTCGTGACCCCTCTCCCTCTACTCGCAGGTATCGCATTTTCAATGACCCCTCTGGAGGATAGCTGTCTATAGCAGAGATAGAGTAATTGGGAGAGGGGGAAAGGGCTGAGGGTCAAACATAGGATAAAAAACATATTTATATGTATGAAAGTAGAAATGGAACAGTATTGGTGACGACATGCTTGATTGAGACACTATGCAGCCTAGCCTAGATGGGAAACTACACTTGGTGTGTTGTTATGATACTCAGGGAATGAGTGTTAGGCAATATAATTTAATATAAAAAAAAAATAAAATTAAGCAGGAGGAAAAAAAAATGCACATTTGATGACTGAAGAGAGGTGTATGGACACAACTGGGGACTACTTTATAGTATGTGCATTCTACTCCCTGGGGTTTATGCCTAGGATCAGATTTGGATACATGTGTAAGGATATGTCAGCTGTGCTAGCTAGTGGATATATTTAGACTAATTGAGTTCATTGGTAGAACAATTGAATGGGGGGGGCGGAAGGGATTGAGGGCAATCATGAATGTTAGGGACAATGGAGGAGGAAGATGGGACATGGCAGAGGGTGGGGATGGGGAATCTAGGATGGCAAAACAAAAGGCAAGGTATGCAGGACACGGGAATTGGGAAATCATCTGCCGAGAACATGTATGTTGATGTGCTTGATTGAGCCAATGCACAGTGTATGTTGGATGGAAAATTCATATGTGTGTTGTGATTAGAAAAATAAAATTTATAATAAAAAAAAAATCTTTAAAGAGCACCTGCTTTTCTTCAGTTAATGTAAAAAGACTTCACTGACATGGTGAGATTCCCAAATACCTCAGATATTTGGAAAGGACCAAATGACTGGTATCATCACTTACAAAAGCATCGTGACCCTGATGGAGCATGGCTGGGAAATAAAATGCCATTTTCTATAAACTGCCCTGAGTCGTAATAGAATAGGCCTGTCTGGTAATGGTACAGCTGACATAATAGTAAAACTCCAAGGTGTTGATCCCAACTTAAAGATACACAATACTTTGTTCTGTCTACTAGCTGACCAATCTACTCAGAGACCTTAGGCTTAGGCTTAGATTATTTATATATACATACATACACACACACACACACACACACACACACACATATAAAAATATATTTATTTATTTTAAATTTCCTATAGGGCATGCACACTCAACTAGAGAGAGACAGAGGGAAAGTGAGAAAACAAGCTGCCAGGTCCAGTACTTGAACCACGTTCAGTCATGTGGAAGTCCAGCGCCTTAACCACCATGCCACTTGCTGGTCCTTAAATATAGATTCTTAAAATTTTTCCAGAAGCTTCTGACTACAGAAACAGATAGCTTATACCCAAGATGATAGATACCTTGCTGACCACAGATAAAAACAGCTTCCACCCAAGACCATGGACAAATGAATTTTCAGATTCTTTATCAAGCATTTGATTTTTCTTTACCATTACCATTACATATTATGCTATTTTAATGCTTTCTGTTAACTAACTAAATGACTTCTCCAGATGATCTTCCTTACTTTCACTCTATTAACATTGACTGTATGATCTTTGGCCATTTAAGAAAAAAACAAAACTTTCTGATTTGTTTTCCTCACAGCATAGCTATGGCTACATTTAGCTGCTGACAAAATTTAATAACTGTTCCTTCAAACACTTCAAAAGGTAAATTATCGTTTATAAGACCTTTCGTAACTTAAATTTTCCTCACATCATTAATCTCCACCTTTATTTAGTCTTATAAAAATTAAACTTTGACCTCCCATTAGCAAATTGCTTTGCTAAAGTTATTCCACTGTATCAGAAAAACTTAGTGTTTCAGGAATGAGGACTAATGTGAGGGCCGGTCTTCACGATAGTCAGTTTGTTCTCAGAGATGCACCGATACACTTTGTAGGAATTACACCCAACTTGAGGGACAAATGTTGGCCTGCTTCTGCTGAATTAAATTACAGCAACGATCTCAAAATAAACTGTAAGAGTGCTACTTAAATGGACATCGGTCTTACACTTACCTGTCACACACTAACTTAATCTGTATATTCAAGATAATGTTAGGGATTTTCCAATGTTTTAAAGTAGATCATGTTTTCCAATTTTTTTTTTACAATAAAAACTCTAGATTTGATTATTCAACTACAGCTCTTTCTTCTTAACTCAAACTCAATTACCAAAGTAAGAGACAGCTACGAGAACAAAGAGAGAGGAGCAAGACAAAAATAATTCATATGAGACAATAAAATGCATTATACACACCCTATAAATAAATGGAATCTTTCTACAAGGAAGAAAATGGAATGCACTTATGTGACCAAAAAAGGCAGTGTTTTTATCCATAAAAAAGAAAGGTGGCAGACCAGCAGGTAGTGTGGAGGTTAACGTGGCTGGGTTCCAGTCTGTTACATTAGTAGCAGATCTCTGGAGTCTGCATTATACAAAAGGCTTTCCACATTTTTTTCCCCAGGAAGCTCATATGGTTGTCAGAGAGACAGCTAGTGATGTGGTGCAGACGGGTGGAACTCACATGGCTGGCTGCGTGGTTCTAGTCCTGGACCTGGTTGCCTAAGAAACGTGATGAGTGTTTGTGCATGCATGCCCACGATGCCCAAAGAAGAGAGAAATGAAGGGATTGCAGCATGACGGTTCACCAAGGGGAGTGTTTTCTCGATTTTGGTCACATATATTCCCAGTGTTCTACTGGCAGCTCCACCTAGGATTCAAATGCTGCTCAGCCATGTAGGATCTGGCTTTGATAACCAGTAGACTACAGAGAAGGCTTTTTAAAATTTTTGCCATAAGACATGTATGTTTGTCACAGAGACAAAGACAGAGAAAGTGAGAAATCACTCCTCAGGGGCTGGACATGCCACACTACCTCCTCTTCCATTCTCCTGTCAGGATTTTGGGCAACAGACCCGTTCCCTGAATGATTATTAAGCTCCCTTTTCTAGGACTTGAACTATGGTCAGGCATGTAGGAGTCCAGTGCCTTAACCACTGTGTAACCTGCTGACCTCAGTCTGTTTTTAGGCTTATTAATTTTTTTATACATTTTAGCATCTGTTCCCTCGTATGATAGGCAGTATATGTGATAGTGAAACCTTTTCACATTCTTCAGTTTTCTCACCAGCAGGAGCTCTTTCGTTCATGTACTCTAAAGTACACAGACAAGCTGACAACTTTCCACACTATTTACACATATACAGTTTTCTCCAAATATACATACTCTTATACACTTGCAAGTACCATAAAAAACTCAAGGCTTACCCACATTTATATACATTAACATGGGTTCTCTCCAGTGTGAATTCTTTCATGTGTTTGAATAAAACTATGGGTAATCAAGGCTTTCTCACATATATAACATTTACATGCTCCTCTGTAGTGAGTGTTATTATGTGTCTGAAAACGTGAGAGATAAGCAAATACTTTCTCATGTTCCATGTATCTATGGGGTTTCTCTCCAGTAAGCTATTTTTTATTTATTATTATTATTATTATTATTATTATTACACTGTAGGGCACGTGTGCTCACCAGACAGACAGAGAGAGACATAGAGACAGAAAGCGAGAAATCACCCCTGAGGGGGGATGGTCACGCTGCAATCCCTTCTCCTCCATTCTCCTCTTGGGATCTTGGGCACGCACGCACACACGCCTGGCGTGAGTTTTAAGCCACCAGGTCCGGGACGCAAACCGCGATCGACTATGTGGGAGTCCAGCGACATAGCCATTACGCTAACTGCTGGTTCCCTATTTATTATTTTTTATTTACATTTTTTTCATTTTCTTTTATACATTCAATCACATTATTTAGCTTACAAAGTGAATATTTCAACATGTGAACATTTCTCCCTAGTCCAGTTGATAAAACGATAAAATATCTTCAACAGATAATACCACAGTTTGTGACATTAATGTTTTGCCTCCCTATTTTTCTTCTAAATGTCCTTCCTCATACTCTCCTCTTTCACACACACTATATCTGGTATTTACACCCATTTACTGTGTTTCTATATCCTTTAGTCAATCTGTTTTTTAAAGAATTATTTATTTAAGTTTATTTATTGTTATTATTCTTTATTTTGGCCAGAGAGGAAACAGGGAGAGACAGAGAGAGGGAGAGGGAGAGGAAGAAAACAGGTCTCCAGGTCTAGGAGTCAAACCATGGTCATGGGAGTCCAGTGCCTTAACCACTGCCCCACCTGCTGGCCCCTCCAGTAAGTTCTCTTATGCCTTCAAAAACAACTGGAATGAGGCTTTCTCACATTGCTTATATTCACAGGATTTCTCTCATGTGTAAATTCTTCCATTTATGTGAAAGTATAGAAGACTCTTTCACATTGCTACTATTTCTATGGTTTCTTGGCTGTGAGAGATTTTTATCTTTTTGAAAATTTCTCCTTTGAGAAGGTTTTTAACATTTTCTACACTACTAGGACTCTTCAGTTTTTAATTTTTTTAATTTTTATTTTTTTAGAACTCAGGTTTATTTCACTGGCAGGACTAGAGGGGTTAACACTCCTGACTCTGAGCCTCCAGCTAGCCTTGACACCTAGCTTGTAAGGGCTGTGTGGTGGAAAGTTGCAGGGATTGTGCACAACCAGTCACAGTCAGCCTTCTGGGGCAGGGTGGCATTCTTGGTCTCTTGGCCTCTGATGTTGAGGCTTCATCTTTCCACTTGTTTCAAAGCACCAGCTCTGGAGGGTCTCCATTTGGAAGGGACAGATGGGCTGCCCCTGCCTAGTAGTGCCAAGGTCTCAGGAGTGGTCCTCGGAGCGACCCTCTTCCACCCTTCTTGGTGGAGGACTAATAGCCTGGCTGGCTTCTCCCTCTCACTGCGGCCTCACCACTATTTTTACAAATCTCGACTGTGACCAGCGTGGGAGAAGGTTTTCCCACACTGCTTACATTCATTGGGTTTCTCTCCAGTGTGAGTTATTTCATAACTGTGAAACAAAAAATGAGAGGCAGCTTTACCACATAACGTACATTGACAGCATTTGTCTCCTGTGTCTTCTTTCATGTTTTTATAAGAATGAGGAATGAGAGAAGGCTCTCCCACAGTGTTTACCTGTATAGCGTTTCTCTCCTCTGTGTGTTTTTTCCATGTCTTTGTAAGAAACTGGAACATCTAAAGGCTTTCCCACATTCCTTATGTTCACAGGGTTTCTCTCCTGTGTGAGTTCTTTCATGTTTTTGAACAGAACTAGTACAATTAAAGTCTTTTCCACATTCTTAACATTCAGAGGGTTTCAGCCCATTGTGAATTCTTTCATGCTTTCTTATGTAACTGGGGTGACTAAAGGCTTTCCCACATTCCTAACATTCATAGAGTGTCATTCCAGTGAGAATTTTTTAATGTCTTCAAACAGAACTGGGACAACTGAAGGCTTTCCCACATTGAAGACACTCATGGGATTTCTTTCCATTGTAGCTTTTTTCATGGTTTTGAACAGAACTGAACAAAGCAAAGGCTTTCTCACATAACTTACACTGATAAAGTTTCACTCCAGTTTGAGTTCTTTCATAGTTTGAATGAAACTGGGAGAAATAAAACCTTCATCACATTGGGAACATTCATAGGGTTTCTTTCCAGTGTGAGTTTTTTCATGCTTTTGAACAGAACTAAGACAACCAAAGGCTTTCGCACTTCATGACACTGATAGGGTTCCTCTCCTCTGTGAGTTCTTTCATGGCTTTGAATTAATCCGGGAGAAGTGAAGCCTTCCTTACATGGGGGACACTCATAGAGTTTCTCTCTAATATGTGCTTTTTTTTGTGTAATTGAGATAAATTGTGATAATCAAAAGTTTTCCAACATATCTTGCACTTATAATGTCCAACTTCACTGTGCAATCTTATGCCTCTTTCCAGATTTTTGTTGGAAATAGTTTTTCCATTTTGCAGATGTTGATGTGCCTTCTTTGCATATTCTTTAGACTCAGGTGACTTCTGTCCTGTGTAATCAATGATGTGCCTACTGAGAGATGAATGAACCGTCTTCCCCATGTGCACTGCTTTTGCATAGTTTATATCTAGGAGGTGTTTGCACATCCAGGTGGTGGTCTGTTATATGACTGAAGGTTTCAACACATTGACTTCTTTCTTTTCTTTCATATAATCTTTGTAGCACCTATCTTCTTGGATTTTTCCAGGCATTTTGATATTGATTTTCAATATTCTGTTCTTTCATGTTTCTCCCAATACAGTCCAGGTTCTTGATGGGTTCTCACGTCACATCGCTGTAGAGATTCTTCTGTGAAGGATCCAGCATTGCCATTCTTGCTTAGTGAAGATTACAACCACATCCTCAAAGGTCATTGAGTCCTAAAGAAGCAGATGAGCCAGTGACCCTGTTGCCAGCAGGGATGAGATGAGGGTGGGTGCTCATCTTTCTGTTACTCTCTCTCATTCCTCAGTGTCCAGGATGCCCTCCCACATCCTTCCTATGGTTTTCTCCCATAGTCTGTGCACGCCACAGAGGCATGGAGGAGCAGTGGAGAGCACGTGGCCTCCACTGGGTCAAGAGAACCTCTCTGCATTCAGCATGTCTTCTTAAAAAGAATGCCCAGAGACCTCCAAAAAACAAAGCATAGATAAGAAACTTGGAAAAATTTCCCATGGGGAAAATGAGCTCTTTCTTCATGCATCCTGTTTGAGCCATACCTCCCACAGTTAAAAAAAAAATGCTGCTGGAAAAGGACATCAAATTTTGCCTTCAAACCTAGCAAAACTTACAAATTATGCAGCTACTTCTCTGAAAGCCTGATAAAGCAGTTTAAATTTAAATTCATTAGCTGAGATTATAATGGATAGTCATATGGTCTTTGAATTATTCTTAACGAGCCCAGAAAAAAAATGCATGCCATAACAAATACTTTCTGTTAAGCTTATATATCATAGTGCAAGTAGAACCGTCTATGACCAAGCTAAAATAAAAAATCTATCTAGCTTTCTTAAATAGGTACAGGTGGATTCTGGAACATATTTTCATTGGCTGGGCTTAATATACTAGGCCCCTGGCTTTCAGACTTATTGTAAAGGTGAATGAATAATCCCTAACCCCTCCCCTTTGTTCTTCTGTTGGCTGAAATATTTTATGCAAAATCCTGAATATTACTGCACTGCACTGCCACTTTCACATCAGGTGATTCAACAATGCATCCTATAACAGATGAAGAAGGAATTACTCTTAATGCAACTATCGACTATTTCTGGACACTCTTTTGATCTTGACTAACAGAATCTCTGCCATGGGGGCCAGGAGTGCTTAGGGAGATCTGTGCTTAGGGAACCAGATTTCATGTGGCCAACCACAGCTCGAATCCCAGTTTTAGAAGCTTGAAAAAACATGTCAAGTATGTGTGCATGTATGGTCAAGATCCTGATGGGATGGAAAAATGGACAAAAAAAGATTGTGATATGATGATACCTTATTGAAGAGTGCCTTTTCAGCTCGAATCCCAGTTTTAGAAGCTTGAAAAAACATGTCAAGTATGTGTGCATGTATGGTCAAGATCCTGAAGGGTGCCTTTTCTCTCTCACTCTTTGGCAAGTGTACAGGCCTTCTGGCAATTAAAAAGAAATTCTCAGCCTCAGGAAAGAGATACTTAACAGATATAAGGAGGTAAAGTTCTCTTATGAAAATGACGTATATGGTAATAATCTGAATTTGATTGTCATATCCAATGGTAGTATCCAAACCACATGCATACTCTGAAAAGCCATATTGTGTTTGATAGAGCTGTACAATAATTTAATGTTGTAAGTAATCATAAAATTAAAAGTAAACTAAAATAAATTACCAACAATGGTAAAAATCTGAATTTCATAGTTACCATCTGCCTATGGTTAAGAAGGGGACTGGGAAATTGAAAAGCAATTCCTGACATCTGGAAGCCAGTCGGGTATTGATTGGTGTCAACCTGACATTTTCAGGTAGGCCTGGAGTTCTGTTTAACATAAACAATTTTACAGAGCATCAGTATGAAACATTATCATTTTGATATATCAAGACGAAACAAGACCACTCTGTAATTGTGTCCATGAACACTTTTCAAATCACAAAAATGACTGAGCATCCCCTTATCCTGACTAACATGAGTGATTGTTACTTCTTCATCAATTACAGGATTAGTGTCACTGTAGTTTTCTCTTCAGAGGAGATTTGTTAAGGTACCCAATGTTGGAATTGCTTTTGTTTTCTGGTAGCTTCCAAACTAGAGCAAAGCCTTGCTTCCCTAACTCCACCCATCAATCATCTAAGACAAGCTCAAGTCCTATAAAGCTTTCCAGTCCCCTCATAAGGAAACATCCCACATTTCTCAAGCATGTGTTTTTCTCTCTGATTGAATGAGCAATAAACCAATGTCATCAAGTGTAGGTGTGTTCTGGAAGTCTTTGACTGGAAGGCATCGACAAATTGAGCAATGTAAAATTGCCATTTTTATAGGCCAAAAATGGTTACATTTTGGACATGTCATGTGGTTCAACTCTAAAACAAAGATGGAAGTTTTGATTGCCTTCCCTGAGAGTCAGTGGCAAGTCTAATAAAGAAGCCCAGCTATTGCTTGCTTCTAAGTAGATGCTAGACTAGTCATCATGAGTTAAATTGAAAATATGGCAGAAACAGGAGACAAGTTTTTTAATTAATTGTCTTTGAAGAGAGAGAGAGAGAGAGAAGATGAGTGGATATTGGATAGGCTTGAGAGGTTTTATATGCCAAGACAGAGATAAAAATAGAAGAATTGTAAATACTGTCAAGAGAGAATAATTACTAGAATCCCAGGAGCATAGAAAGGGTTTGGATTTAGTTCTTAGAGAATAGCCCAGGAAATAATAATTGCAAACAGTAACACTCATGACACATTTACCATGTGATGAGGACTAGTCTAAAATCTTTGGAAACTGAACCTTGAAAACATTATGCTAAGTGAAAGAGGGCAATCACAAAAGAAAGCAGAGTGTATAATTCCTTTTATATGAAATGCTCAGAATAGGCAAATCTACAGAGACAGAAAGTTGAGTAGTGGTTGACAGGAGCTGTGGGGAGAGAAGAGAATGGAGAGTGACTGCTAATGGGTTTCCCTTGGGAGAGGGATGATAAAAATGTCCTAAATTTAGATTGTGGTGATTGGTTGTACAACTCTGTGACTGTACTACAGATTATTGAATGATACACTTAAAAAGTTTAAATTTTATGGAATGCAAATCTTTTTTTTTAAGTTCACAAATATGTATTCAATTTAAGTAGTAACTTATTTTATACTTCAAACATCCATGAGTTCAGTGTTATTATCCCTATTTTATAGATGAGAGAAAAAGAAAGTACAGGGAAGAAGGCAAGAAGCCAAAATAATTCCTTAATTGAAATAAGATAATGAAATATAAGATGATATGTATATAAATACTTTGGTAGTTGGCCATCAAGAGGTTGAGAGAATTCCTGCACTATGGCTTCTATTTTACTTTTTCTTCTTGAGGTAGGAGGTGAGATTGCTATGTAGAAAGTGATGTGTGGGGAAGGGTGATAGAGAATAACTAACTTTGGGAAAGTGGTAAGTTTTAGAGGAGTGCAGCTGGCCAAGCATGATAAATCCATTTCCAAGAAGCACTGAAAACATTGTGAGGCTCTGTGCCACAGATGTGAATGCTTCCAAACTCAGGGCTATGAGATTTTCTCCAGCAATGCTTTAATACCATGAGGCACTAAAGCATAGGTTTATGTTTCTAACAGGAGAAAAAAATGTAGATTTAATAGGTGCATGGTTGGAAGTTTTGTCTTAGGTTTTTACCGTAGGGCATATGCACTCTCTGGAGAAGACAGAGAGACAATGAGAGGGAAAGTGAGAAATCACTGCCCCATCCCCACCCCCTAGGAGAGATGACCATATTGTAATCTCCATTCTCCTACTGGGATTTTGGGCATGCATGCACATTTGCCCAGTGTGATTTTAGAGCCACCAGGTCTGGCACTCAAACTGAGGTTGACCATGTGGGAGTTCAGCGCCTTAACCATCATGCCACTTGCTGGGGAATTTTTTATAGGGCAAGACCAGGTTGTTAATGGTGGAAGCAACAGAGCAGTCTGATGGGACAGAGAATGGAGACTGGCTGTGGAAGGAAGTAAGATCCTGAGAAGACTCTCAGATAGGGCAAACAGCTCAGATGAAAAGCAAGTC
>NW_006159809.1:2433741-2457901 GCF_000334495.1 Tupaia belangeri chinensis | reverse complement strand
GGAATAAGAGTGAGAGAGTAAAGAATGGGATATTAAGTAATAGAAGCAGTAGTGTGCTGATAAATATTTAAGATCTAGGAGGAGAGTCATAACTTGTAGAGTTTACTGCTTTTGTGGTAGTGGGACAGATCTAAGCCTGCTTCCCCATCTGGCAGGACCTTCATGGCACCCTAGTTAACACAGCTGCTAGAGACCAGTGCAGAACTCTACTTCTCTGGCAGTTTAGGACCTCCTCCTTTGTCCTCCCAACTTCTCCTCCCTTTCTAGAGAATCTCCTTTTCTCCTTTGTGGACGCTCCATGCTCAAGCAACGGAGCAAAGATCTAACTTCAAGCCCAGTGCACCCAAATGCCATTGCTCTTGCCACTCCCAGAAAAAAAAAAATCACTATTGAGCTTGTGAAACCACATTGCTTTCCCCTTGGGAATGGAATATCTTAGGACCCAGAGGACATATGTGGATTCTCAAGGGAAGATTAATAATTAAGTGCTCCTTCAAACTATTCATTTAAAAAATTGACTTCTATTTAGTGAGGGTGGGAGAGGAGGGCAGGAAAATGAAGTTTCTATTAAGCAGATGTTATATTGACTTCTTTCTTTATAGTAAAAATTAGTCATCTAGTTTTGCAGAACACCAGACAACTTAAGTTTAAGTTTTATGTGATAAAGTTAATGCTTTTCCTTGCACAAAATACTTTATCATGCAGTATTTGGTGTCAGAATTTCAGCTATCTTGGTTTGTGGAGGACTGTCAGCTAGCTCTGTTGGTAGAGTGTAACTTACCTCTTGCAATATTTCTGAAAAATATTGAATGCAGCTATGTGTCACCCATAGGAGTCTGTTTTCTTTCGAAAGTTTTTTTTTCCCCCACATGAGGGCAGTGTCTACTTGGCTTTGCTAGTTCTATAAGAACACATTTTCCATTTTGTCCATTGACATTGTTGCTCCATTCTAGATCCATTTCACTTGGTTGCACTTAGAAATGTCAGGCTACCATGTATGACAAAGTACTTCTTTTTAAAATTTTTATTTATTATTATATATTAATTTAACCAGAGAGAGAGAGAGAGAGAAAGGGAAAATGAGAAAGCAAGCCACTAGGTCTGGGATTTGAGCCATGATTGGCCATGTGGGAGTCCAGTGCCTTAACCACTACGCCATCTGCTGGCCCCATATGGTACAGTTCTTTGGCTGGTAGAAAAGGATAAGTCAGTAGTACCTCTCCTATAGCTCTTGTCTGTTACTTACAAACAACCCAGATCTCCAACCTGTGCTGAGCAATCTGTTTGGTGGTCTGGCAGAGATGGTCAATGATGCCACCCACAGGCAGGGTTTGGATGGCTGGCAATCTCAATGGGAAAGCTTCAAGACTCATCGGGTCAGGTGCTAGCCAGAGTTCATGGGGCCTTGCAGTTTTCTGAATAGACATAATCACTGTAAATAATGAGGTACATCTGGTATCATATCCACAACTTCCTATGGCTACTGTCCTGGGACCCTCTTCTATCTATTCTAATTGCTGCCAAGCCAGGTAGCAAATCATACACTTTAGAGAGCATTCCAGTTCCTTCTAGGGTGCTGAACCTATGGGAGGATGTTTATCCTGCTGCAGAACTCTCTAGTTCCAAGCTTCGTGCCACATCGTGGGTCCTGGTCACAGGAGGGATGCCTCGTGGAACTCTGACTGGCCAGGCACCATATAGCTTTCTGACTCAACACATAAGTGTGAAGTCTCCAGGAAGCTGTCGGCCTTTGAAATCAGTTATCTCAGGAGGAGTCAGCTGCTATCGACACCTAGACTGTCTGAAGCCTGTCTCAAAAAGGCCTGTCCTGCCATAACAAAATAGGCAGACTGCTGGGGCTGACTCCATGGTGCAGCCGTAATGTGCTTCTCAGGAGAAACTGGATCGCACGTGGTGAATGCTGTTTGAATTCCTAATGTAATCTACTTAAAACGTGCTGATCCTGTGAGCAAGTGCCTAGGATAGGACAGGCTGGAGAACTGGAGTAAGGGGATAATGGTGTGACCAGACTCTGTGGAGGATGTTCATTTCTCTCTCACTCTTTCTCTCTCTCATATGTGCACATGCATTCACTCTCTCGTGAATAGAAGAAAAGAACCACGCAGACCACTGACAGTTGGAGCAGCCAGCTGGGCCATTCACAAGCCACCAAGATGTATTTGAATATCTTGTCATCATTTATTGTTAATCTAAACTTCTGGCGTGCATGCTGTATCCTAGAATTAGGGTACGACAGGGCTAAGCAGAGAGCAGTACCCTAAGAAGCCATCTAGCCCAAGCATTTTTCAGCTTAACAGAAACAGCAGAAAGATGGTCACATAGAACAGGGCTGTGCTGAGAACCAGAGTCATAGAGCTTCCAGGCTGGCCAGGGCCGATTGTGTAGTGTGGGTGGGCTGGACTTGAAGGTGGGAGACTGTACCTTCTGAGGTACCTCCCTTGGGTAGTTCGGTTGTGCCTTGACAAGAACTGGCCAGCCAAATCACAAAAGGTGATCTAAGTGGGACTTTATTGGTTTCATGCTTTATAGATCAGATTTCTAAAACATTGTTTCTGTTATCTGCGGCATGACCAAGAAAAGACCTCTGCCTCTGTGAAAACTGCATGTGCCCTTGAGATGTTTATTTTCTTGACCAGACAGCTCTTCTCACAACAACTGTCATGCTTTGGGGGTGGTGGGTGTCTTCTCAAAGGGGGTACACTGTATAATTGTGCATCCACTTCCACGTCCATTCTTGAATCCCTCTGTTGTCTGCCTCCTAGGCTGCCAGTTCCTTCGAGGTTGGATGCAGCCCATTTGTAGCCTGATTTTGAGGAGGATTATACCACACTCTGTTCCTAAAGACAAATAAGTAAAGAGGACAAATTGTTTAAATAGTCAGTCTATGTCAGGCAAAAATATTTATCAAGTGTTTATTATTTGCCAAAAAATGCTACCTGTAAAGAGGTATAGCAGTTTTTTCTTTCTTTTTTATTTTTGAGAGGTTTTTGCTATAGGGGTGTGTGCTTGCCAGAAAGACAGAGAGAGACAGAAAGACAGAAAGTGAGAAATCACCCCCCAGGGGAGATGGCCACACCACAATCCCTCCTCTTCCATTCTCCTCTTGGGATCTTGGGCACGCACGCACATGCGCCTGGCATAAGTTTAAGCCACTGGGTCCAGGACTCAAACTGCGGTCAACTACATGGAAATCCAGCGATATAGCCATTACACTATCTGCTCGTCCCAACAGTTTTCTTTTTTTAAAAAATTATTTTCTTTAACTAGAAATAATTAATAATTTGACCAGAGAGGGACACACACACACACACACACATACACACACACACAGAGAGAGAGAGAGAGAGAGAGAGAGAGCAAGCAAGCTGCCAGGTCTGGAACATGAACCGCTGCTGGCCATGTGGGAGTGTAGTGCCCTTAACCACCACACCACCTGCTACTCAGAGAAGACAGCTTTCTGACAGAGGGAAGAACAGAAATTCTTTGGTGGAAGAGACATGGTGATGTTCATTGAGGCTGGAGTGGAGGAGCTGGGGGGAGAGTGGAATGACCTGATGCTGCAGGGGCAGCCAGTGGGAGGGCACAGATAATCCAACAGCCTCTATTAGGGATTTGGACTTCATTCTAAATGCTGCAGGACTCAAAGATAACTTCTATTTTTTATTATTCCTTCTGGCAATACTTTCTTACTAGAATGCAATTTATCTTGGAAAGAAAAAAATGTTATTTTAAACACCATCAACTGTAGTAACTTTTTTCTTATGGGGAAGCTGTTTTTATATTTGATATAAGAAAAACATACCAGCATAACTTGGGATGTTTTTGGATTAAGGAACTGGAGCCTCCTTCTAGAGGGATACAATTAGGACGAAATGAGAGAATTAAGTTGGTCTGATAATGTACAAGAAGAGTTTCTCAAGGCTATTTATCTGGAAGTGTAATTGCTGCTAATGGGGTTCCACGTTCTCAACTTTATTAGACACTGCTAAATTGCCTAAGCGGTGGTTCAAATTCATGTGTTCATCTGAAGTGATTGAGAGCTTTCATTGCTTCATATTCTCACTGATCTCTGAAATCATTGAACTCTGAAATTTTACTAGCATGATGAGTATGAATACTATGTTATTATTATTTCTATTTGCATTTACCTGATTACTGGTGAGGACGTTTATTCATGCATTTAATAGCCATTTATTTGTTTGGTTTTGCTTTTTTATTTTTTAGGTTTTTGCTATAGGACGTGTGTGCTCACCAGAGAGATACAGAGAGAGGAAAAAATGAGGAACGATGCACCAGGGAGGATAGCCAGATTGCAATCTTTCTTCTCCAGTCACTGGTGGGCATTTTGAGCATGTGTCGTTCCCACACTCAGTGTGATTCTTAGGTTGCCAGGTCCAGGACTCCAGCTTGCAGCTGGCTGTGTAGGATCCAGTGCCTTAAGCTCCATGCTACCTGCTAGTCCCAATTTGTGTTTTTTTTGGTGTGTAATTTTTTCTTTATATTGTTTGTGCATTTCTCTATTGGATTTTTTTTCATTTTTTAAAATTGACTTTCAGATATTTCTTATGTGTTCTGGATTGCGTTTGGGTAGTCCTGTGTTAGCTCCATCATTATGAATATCTTTTTTCAGCCTTGGAATTGTTTTTAAATGTTATGTAATATTTCCTGTTTCACAGAAGTTTTACATTTTAACGTAGTAAAATTTACCAACACTGTACTTAACCCAAACAGGTCTGTATTTTTTAGCATCTTGTTTAAGGTATCTTGTTTAATAAATCCTGTCACGAGTCACTTTTTGTTTTGAAATCTCAAAGTTTCATTTCTCATATTTAGGTCTTTAAATCATTTGGACTATATTTTTATTTAGGATGTAGAGTGGCCATCTAATTCACACTTTTTGTCCCATCATGAACAGCTAGTTGTACTTGCACCATAGATTAAGCAGACATTCTTGCCTTCTATTTTGCAATGTAATGTCTGTCACATATCATATTCTCTACATTGTTTCTTTGGTGTATTTGTCAATTTTTTCACCAATACCACATAATACTATAATCCCATTTTAAGCTGTTGCCATTAAGTTTTAGGCAGCCCAGCAATAAAACATGATGCTCCACAAGGCTGACCCACATTGAGGAGGTTCCAGGCTCACATCTGGAGACCTAGATGAGTGTACCGGGCCTTAGCATGTGGCTAAAGATGAGGGTGTCAAGACCATGTCAGATTGCTCTCTCCCCATCACTCTCTGTAACTCTCTTGCACGTGGAAGAAATAAATAAACTTCAACAAATTTTAATAGCTGGTGGAACAAATTTCTCATTTGTTTTCAAGTTGTGTTGGATAGTTTTGGCTGTTTGCTTTTTCTTATGAATTTTATACAATATTTTTAAAATTAGTTTTTAAAATTATCATAAAAGTTTTATAATGTGACTTTTCAACCTCTGAGTATAACATGAATTGATTAAATCAGGGTAATAAGCATATTCATCATCATCCCTGTTTGTAACATTATATTTTATTTTTTATTATTGTTATAATTTTGTTTAAATTACATTGAATCACAAATAACTTCACAGTGTATTACATTTATTTTTCAAGAAAGAATACCATGCATATCAGTCAATACAAAGACATTAAAACATCCATTATCATCATCTAATAGCTTTTCATTATATTTTTACAGATTTTTTTATTATTATTGCAATTACTTTTTTTATTAAAAAAAACTTTTTATTTTTATTTACACTGTTTATTTGGAGTACATTTCCCTAAACAGAATTATCAGTTAATGATATAAACAATAATTCTTTTATACATATTTATACTTTGTTCTTTAGTCGGATTTGTCCAATGACAACTTAAATGTTCAACTATAGCTATCCTGAGATGGATACCGTACTTGAGCTGTGAAATATTTGTTTTCTTAACCAAAAAGGAAGATTTTCTGTTGAAATGTCCCCCTCCAGACTCACTTCTAGTGGGTAGGGATAGCTTTGTGTCTCCTTCTCCCTGTTTCTGTCTGTCTGTCTCTATCTCTCTGTGTCTCCCTGTGACTTTTACTTGTTTTTTTTTTTTTTCATTTTTTTTAAAGGCAAAGTATTCTTTGTTTCATTTTTTTTAAAGGCAAAGTATTTTTTGGGCTCTAAAGCCTCTCCTTTATTGTGTTAATTGGTGCCTTCCCTCACTTCATTTAGGAAAGGCACAACTGAAGCCAGGCCTATCCTGAGATGGATACCGTACGTGAGCTGTGAAATACTGGTTTTGCGTGGCTTGCATGCGTGCCACATGGTTTTCATTTTTTCCTTTTTCAAATAATAATCTTATGCTTTTTAATACGTTTTTTGTTATTTCTTCTTTTTCATTTTACTTTTTCTTCTTCTTTCCTCTTTTTAATTCTTTTCCTTTTTTCTTTATTTTTTTTTTCATTGGCTGCTCAGCCTCTATGCACTAAGTGTCTAGACAGGTCCAAGTGAACAGTTTCCAAACCTCTGAATATGATTAGGGGCAGAATATTCCTCTCTTCACCTTGAATCTGATGCACAAAGAGTGAAAATGGGATGGAAGAGAGATTGCAGATCATCTCCTCCTGCACGCATCTGAATGCGAATGCTCAGATTGAACTTCAAGAATTAGGAAGAAACACATCAACCATCAGATGACTAGAAATCACCACAGGATCATAAGAAATATGGGAAAGCAAGACAATACCTCTCCTCCAAAGGAAAAGAATAACTCCTCTTCATCCTCAGACAGTACAGTGAAACTCATGGAAATGTCCTGATAAGGAATTTAGAATATTCATAGTGACAAAGCTGACAGAGATGGAAGAGAAGAGAGACAATGAACTGCAGAATAGGCAGGAGAAAGGAGCTGATGAATTCCAGGAGGTGAGGAAATTCTCGCAAGATCTAAAAGAGGAAATACACACTATAAAGAAGAATCAAACGAACCTATTAGAGATGAAGGTTATAATGCAGGAGGTCAAAATCTCCCTTGAAAGTATTAAAAGCAAACTAGATGATACAGAAAATCAAATCTCAGATGTAGAAGATAGAATTTCTGGCCTAGAAATATCCACCAGGAAGACTAAGGAAATGGTCCTCTCCTCCAGTTTTCTGGCCTGAGGGTTCTTGTTCCTTCATGCATGTACCCAGCATGGTTCAGGATGCCCAAGACAGGAATTCAATCCATGTCCACTTTGTAGGATCTGCCTTCTCTTGAGCAGTGCAGTACTGCTGCCCACAGAGCCAGCCCTCAATGGTTTTCTTTTAAATAACATCTTTTGTCTCTGATACTTTTTTTTTTATTTTTGAGAGAGATTTTTGCCATAGGGTGTGCGTGCTTGCCAGAGAGACAGAGAGAAAGAAAGAAATTACCTCCCAGGGGTGATGGCCATGCTGTAATCCCTTCTCCATTCTCCTCTCCATTCTCCTTTTGAGACTTAGGGCACATGCACACATGTACCAGTATGAGTTTCAAGCCTTTGGGTCTGGGACAAGAACCGTGGTTGGCCACATGGAACTTTAGTGCCTTAACCACTATGCCGCCTGCTGTCCAGGTCTCCGATGTGTTTGAGATGTTCTCTTCTTTTCTTGACAAGCTATAATTCAATTTTAGAAAAACCTCAGATACTGATTTGTCAAAAATTGCTCCTCTGCTCTTTGTTCTACTCTGGTAAATTCCTATTAGACATATGTTGTCATTTCCCAGTTTTTTCTTTATGTTTCCATCTTATACATATTACATATATGTGTGTGTGTGTGTATATATATATATACACACACACACACACACACATATACCCATACATGTACATATGTATACATAAATTTACTTTTCTCTTTTGTTACTGTGCTTTGATGAATCCCAGAAATCTTTTCATTTTTTAAATTCTTCTCCTGTGTTAACTCTAGAGTTTATTTCATTCATTAATTAAAAAAATAATTTTATGGTCATATTTTTATTTTTTTAAATTTCTAATGAGCTTTTACATCTGTTTATTTTTCAAAATTTTTCTTGTTTTTATAATTTATTTTTCTTAATTGCTGTATTTCCTTCATTTATCTCATTGAAAGGCCTGATGTTTACTTGAAAGTTTTGGTCTGAGTGTTCTATAAAATTAACTTTATTAAGAGTAAATTAAGCTGATGTAAGTTTGTGGAATGTCTTTCTTAGCATTAGATATCTTCATGCCATTTGGAATTTTATTTTATCTGTATGTTTTGGCCTCCTATGGCTCCTATAATCTGCAGTCCTAGGTTGCATTGGGAATAGTTTTCTTAACCCTATTTACGTGAATTGGAGATTTCAACAAACCCTGTCTTAGGAAGTGGGTCTTTCTCTGTTTCCTTTCTAGCCTAGCACTTGAACTGTGCCATTGGCCAAGTGTGATCTAGCTGCCTTAGCTGTCATGCCACCAGCTGGCCCTAGGAGCTAACCTTCTAATTGCTCTTGTTTGCTTCTTGACTCAGAGCTCAGCTCTTATTTTGCATTTTGTTTCCATGTCTGGCCCATGGAAGTGTTTCTCTCTTATTTTTGAGCACAGGTTTAATTATTTTACTGTTGTTGTTTGTTTTATTTTTATATCCCCCCCCCCCATTGCTGTGTATCTGAAGCAAAAGGACTATTTCAAAGTATGAATTCACGGATCTGTCTCCTCTGAGCTCTTGTTTCATAAATTCTTTTTTTTTTTTTTTGGATGTTTAGTGAAGAGTTTGCTGCCTAAATTCTACTACTTGCCTGTATTTCCCACTTGGGTTCTTTAAGCCCCAAACTGAGTCCAGGAATGTCAAGTGTGCTAAATCATAGTCCTACACAGTAAAGCTGACTGGAGAGCTTGGTGGGGACTATTATAATCCTTCCAGTCTTAGACCTTGGGACCTGATAACTCTGACTTCTTATCGCCTACCCCACTTCCAGTTGCAGATTGACAGGCTTTATAGTCACTGCTCTTTGGGCATTGATGTCGGTGGCCCTCACACTGCCCTGGTGGTCATACAAGTGCTCAGTGAGCCTAGTAGTCATGGGATGGAGTATGCTTCACAGAAACCAGTGGAGACCAAGATATCCACCTTCTTCAATTTTTCAGCCATATTAGTCACTCTGTCTTCTTATAAAAGGATCAGGCTCATGGTTTACACAGAACCTGGAAGTGTTTGCACCAGACGTCTTTAAATCTATAAAGACATGGAGAACTGAGCATGTAAGTATTCCCTTAATGCTTCCGATCCAATAATTTCCAATAACCGGAAGTGAATTATAAGGAAGTATTCTAAGGGTTATGCATAAATAGGTTTGTCTTTCTTTTACTTGTAATAGGGGGGAAAAAAGAAAAAAGGGAAAAAACCCTAATGTCTAAAAATTTTAGTCAACCTCTATGATGAAGTATCATGGAGAATTTTTTTTTTCTGAAGGATTAGTTACATGTACATGGTCACAGTATAATCTCAAGAGAAAGAAGAAGGACTAAATATTATAATGCATGCTATAATTTTCATTGAAAAATATAATAGGAAACATAGAAACATTTTAGAAAAAGAGAACTGTAAGGAAATATATCAGTGTATTTATAGGTACCCATCTGTATTTTCAAAGGCTTGTTATATAACTATATAATACTTCTACAACCAGAAAAAAGTGTACTTTAAATTTAAAAAATCTGTCTTCTAATATATATGGTCACTAGAGATAACAAATTTTGATATATAAAGTGACGGCATTTAAAACTGAAAATTAGGCTAATAGCCAAACATCTGCTATTATAAAGAAGTTTCCATTGTATGTAACTGTATGTAACTTTTTGTCCTAAATAGTTAATTTAAGGTAAGGAAACGAATACAAATTGTCATGTATAATTTTAAAACTTTGCTTGCAGGCAATTAAAAGAATCTCTGAAAGAAAATAAGATCACACATAATTTTTTTATAGCAGGGTGACAAATGTCTCATTAGGTAAAGTGCATGTTGGCATAAAATGAGTGTAATTTATATTTGAATTTTTGGCTAGTCAAATGACATATGTTTTATTGTTTTGCAGTTATATTAATGAGCAATATTTAATTAAAAGCTAATTGAATATTCCAGGCGGCAATTATCTAGCAATAGAGATGCCAAATCTGACATGAGGAGGCAGGTGAGCAGAAAGCAGAACTCGTGTAATTATTCCTTTGGGAGATGGAAAAGAAGAGACCACACCAATCATTGCCACAATAGAGATTTGTAAAGATTCTCCCTAAACTGAACCATTTCCTTCACAGAATTTAGTTTGCACTGTCTTCACCAGATAAACCATTCAACTAAAACACGTGCAACCAGTGTTTGTTAGTTCACAAATGCAATTCTATAGACATCCTTTGAACCCAATACAGAAAGAGGAGAGTCAGCCTCATTCCACTTTCATTAATTCAGGTACCGACTATGTGCAGTGTAACCTGGGCAGACATCTTTTAGCACATTGCGGGGCAGGGGCAGGGGGACAAAAAGCCAAAACCAAAAACAACAACAACAAAAAATGTATTTTAAAGTCAGAGAGAAATTGGCAGGATCCTTCAGTTTCATTCATTAATTAAATTGCTAGAGGGCACATGTGCAAAGAGAGACAGAAAGAGAGAGATAAAGGGGGAGAAAACACCTCCGCTCAGTAGGGTATGGTCACACTGCAATCCCGCCTCCATTTCTCCTTCCTATCAGGCTTTTGGGCTTACACACACCCCCATCTGGCATGTTTTTCAAACCTTTGTGGCTGAGAATTAAACAGGAGTTGGCTATGTGAGATCCAGCTCTCTTAACCACTAGGCTATTCAGTCAATCCTTCTCTAGTTTAATTTAAATAGAATTTTCTGGGGCCGGCAGGTGTGGTGGTTAGAGTGCTGACTCCCACATGGCTGACTGTCGTTTGAATCCCAGACTTGGCTTTCTTTCTCACTTTCCCTTTCTCTCTGTCTCTATCTGGTTAAATTAAAAAAAAAAATAATAGTAGCAAATAAAATAAAAATAAATAATTCTTTAAAAATAAATAGAATTATTTTTGAAGGTATTTTATTTTGAAGCTAAACATTTTATATATTTGAAATATTGTATGTATGTATCTATTGGGTTGTTAGAAAAGTCATGATGTATTTTCTATGCATCATGACTTTTCCGACAACCCAATATATTAATATTATATATGTAACACATACACACTGTATTTTCCTTGGTTTACTGAGGCACAATTTACATATGATAAAATTCTCTGATTTTTACAAGACACTTGATCATATCATTGTCCAAATGGTGAAATGGAGGTATTAAGAAATGAAGTTCATACAGAAATTAGCATTTAGGACAGAACTTACCTTTTATACTTTCTTCTAGTACTTTTTCAGATTATTTATACATTATTTTTTTAGGTTCTGGAGACACTAGGAAAGAAAAGAAAAACTTTGCAAGACCGACATTAAAAGCAGGTTGGTGGAAATTTGAGTAGCTTGAGCATGTACTGTATGAACCATGACTTCACAGCCTGGGCAAATGCTCAGTGAAGAGGTGCAAAATGAGGTGCAAGCAAGACGGGGTGAATTTGTTCACTGGGTTGGTAGTTGGAGTGTTTAGAAGATAAGGAGGACAGTTTGCACAATGGCAAACTGTGTTGCATTGATTTTATTTTAATTATCAATTAAAAAAAAACTAACAGAAAAAGAAAAACAAAGCCCCTAAAGAATGAAGTCTCAGCTAATGAGTGTTATAGACCTCTTGAGCATCACTAGGGAAGCTGATGTCAAACAAACAAGTTTATTTATTCATGGTTATTGCCAGACAAGGGAGACAACTGCTAAGAACAGAGTCTCAATGGTATCTTTAAAAGCTCTCTGGATTTTTATCATCCTAGGGTTGGAATTAATTTTAAAATGTTGGTGGTTTGAGGCCCCTAATGACTTGGGATTAGATAAAGCAGGATATTGCAGTCACTTTTAGTTGACACAAAGGTACAAGGTTTCTAAGCAGTTGTTTAGAGTATATTTTTCAGGGATTTTGCTTTTTTTTTTTTTTTTTTCTCTCTCTCTCAGATCAATTTGTGGTCATTGGAATCTGGGACTTGCAAATTTACTCTCCTGATAAAATTCCACTTTTAGTTTTCTAAATTCTGTTCTCTTTTCTCAGTTTTTATTTCTCATAAGACACCATAACAATAGATTATTTAAAACTTTTAGTATTTTCTACGCATTTGAATATCATCTATAGAATGTTAAGAGTATGTTAAACTCATTTCATGCTCTGCTTTGATACATTTTAATCTGGGATTATCAATAACCTCCATCCTATACTCTATCACTTCGCTTGGATCAGAATGTGACTGTATCTGGAATTTCTCAAACAACTCCTTTGCCATCTTATTCAAAAGTTTTAGAGATTCTAGTTATATTATCTCATAAACTTTTGTATTTTTAAATGAAATACAAAAGAATTCCTGATTTTTTTTGTATAAGGCAGTTGCCAGTCCCTTTACTGTTCACTTTACCTGTTTGTGGACCTTTAAGAGATCTATGAACACTGGGAAATTTTATATATATAAAATTATGTATGTATATATAAAATTATGTAAATGTTTATTACTTATATATAACTTACATAGATCTAATTTTCCAGTGTTCATAAATATATTTAATGATAAATATATAATATATACTGTCATAAATATACAATATCATAAATGTATATCATAATAAATACACAATATAATAAATTATACATTTTATTATATACACACACACACACACACACACACATATATATATAATAGCCCAGTGTTCATAAATAGCTTGTATTGTTTGTACTTTAGTATAAACAATACGAGTTATTTCTGTGGCTTAAAAAGTGATTGCTAAGAAAAACTTTGCCTCTATTTTGCAGTACTGATGGCCTGCCAGAAGAAATGAGCAGCTAAAACTGCATTCAGTATTTAATCTGGGGATAAAACCAAGAATTAGGTAGAAAAGCTTGAAAAACAGATTAGATTTGCAATCTGAAAGCCCACACAGCCAGCTGGGCAAAGAAATATTAATAGTGTACTGACATGCAATTTCTGACATTTCTTTTAGTCTTAGGAATGAGCAATGAAAACATGATCCGCTTTGAGCTCCAGAGGAGCTTATAGTAAATTCCAAAATATTAAAAGAGATGTGGTCTTTTTTATTACCACTAGATCATTATCTTGCATTAACAGCTGTAATTAGGCTGAGCCAGACTCTCATCTGCTACTGAAATATCTGAAACTAATTAGACATGAGATATGTTACCGGAACAAGATCTGGAGACTGAAAATTTACACAAACGAGAACTTCGGAGAACATGAACAGAAGTCATAATAGTATTTCTGGAATAAATCAAAAACAGGAAAAAGAGAGAATGAAAATCATCAGGAGGATAGAAACCAGAGTCCTGATGCTTCAAAAAGTTTAATCACCATGTTGTGAAATGTAATAGCAGGATAGACCACTATAATTTTCTTACAATGACCATGAGCCTTTGCAACAGGACTGCCCATAATTTAATTGAAGCAACAGGAAGGTATCAGAAACTGGCTGAATACCGGGGTCCATATTTGAGTTTCAATGTTCCAGGAAAGTTTGAAGAAATTCTCCTTGAGATACACACTGTCTCAGTTCTCCTTGAGCTACTCCATGCCATACGATAGTTTAGAAACCACTTAAAATTGTTATTGTTCTTGTGCTATTTTATCTTCCCAGTCCAAGATTGGGAAAAGAGCTATGAAATGGATTTAGGAGCCTATAAATTGATGCAACATTTCTGGAAAAGAATATGATTTCTGGAAAAAAGTCGATAATATGTGTATAAAGTAATATGCATATCATTTGGATCTTATATTTGAAAATAACCACTAGTACGTGCAAAGATAAATGAATCACACTGTTACTTATAACAGTGTAAAACTAGAAATTATTTTAAGTCTACAAATTAATTAAAAATGATATTTGCTATATTCACATGACAAAATACTGAGCAAAATTTTAAAAAGTTGCTCTCAGAAAATATTTATCATGTTTTTTGTAACTGAAAAATGAGTTTTTAAATATTATATAGAGAATTAATTTATTCATTTAAACATATATGTCAGGCCAGCCCTTGATATGGGTTAAGTGGCTGGATCCCACATGGCTGACCATGGAGTTCAAGTCCTGGACTCAGCAGCTTGAAAACCATGCTGAGTGCATTTGTGTATGTGCCTAAAATCCTGCAAGGAGGGAGAAATGGAGGAGTGGCCATTCCCCCTGGGGTGTACTTTCTCATTCTTCCCCACCTTCTACTCCCAGTCTCTCTCTGGTGAGTGCATGCACCTTCTTGCAAAAAAAGAAAAAAAAGTGTTATAAATATATATATGCATAGGAAAAAGACTTATGGATAACACATATGGTTAAATGTTACATGGTTATCTTTAAACAATGGCATCATATACTTTTATTCTTTACTTCCTTTTTGTTGTTACATTTTTAAGATTTTTTGCTTTGAATATGTAAATAAAAGTAGCATGGTTAGAAAAAAGTATGGTAAATTGTATTTTAAAAAGAATTAAACATAAAAAATAGAACTGTAAAAGGACTCAAAGAAATAGGTGAATTTTTTTTCCCTTTAATTATGTTTTTCAAACTGCTGAATCTGGGACTCAAACCACACAGTTGGCAATATGGGATACAGCTGCCTTAACAACTATACCATGGACTGGCCCCATAGGTGAATTTTTATCTCATATCTTTTTAGCAAAAAGCCTGAGATATGTAAAAGCAGAAGAGGAACCCACAATTTTCAAAGCTTGAGACATTCGCTATTATAAAAATTACATGTGGCAAAAAGCATATTAGCTAAGTTTACACTAAAGAAAATTACCTGGAGGGATCAGCAGTTGGCATAGTGACTATGTCACTGGACTCTCATGTAGTTAACCATGGTTTGAGTCCTGGACCCCATGACTTAAACTCACACTGGGTATGCGTGCATGTGTGCCCAAGGTCCCAAGAGGAGAATGGAGGAGAAGGGATTGTGGCGTGACCATCCCCCCTGGGGGGATGATTTTTCACTTTCTGTTTCTCTGTTTCTCTCTGTCTTTCTGGTGAGTGCACATGTGTCCTATAGCAAAACCTCTCCATAACTAACTAACTAACTAACTAACTAAATAAATAAATAAATAAATAACCTGGAAAAGTATTTGCAAATGTATTTATTAGTAGGAATAGACCAAACTATGCTGAAGTATAAAAGGACCCCAAAATATCAAGAGTGTAAGTTTATGGTTTACTTCTTGTTATAGAATATACCAATGTGGGGTGATAGGAGCTCTTCACCCATTGCAGCCATTTAAGAGTCCAGACTTTCATAGAAATCTATCTGATTAACAAAATTTTTAGAATATACAAAATATATATTTAACATCTACCATTGGAATATGCAATAGAAAAGCTCTGGAAAACCCCACCAGCATGTAACAATCTAAATACACAATAATCACTATTTATTAAACAATGGTACATCTAAATGTGATAATAGTATATAATCACTAAAAACATTTTAGGAGATTACTTAAAAATTTGAGAATATAGGACCAGTAGGTGGCATGGTAGTTAAGGTGACTGGATCCCACATGGTCAACTGTGCAGTTAAAGTTCTAGACCTGGCAAGAAAGTACCTGAAGGACTGGCCCCAATGTCTAATGGTTAAAGGAGTGAGATTCCACATGGCTGACTGTGATTTGAATCCTGGTCTCAGTAGCTTAAAAAATATGCTGGGTGCATGTGCACAAAATGGAGAGCTAGAGAAAGGATTGTGCTGTGACTAGGCCCCTCTGTTCCTCTCTGGCAGTTGCATACACCTCTGGCAGTTAAAAACAAAAACAAAAACAAAAACAAAAACAAAAACAAAAACAAAATCCTGGACATAGTATTGACAGTTTCAGTCTTTTTCTTTTTATTTCTTTTTTTTTTTTTAAAAAAAAGAGAGAGATTTTTGCTATACAGCCTGTGTGGTCACCGGAGAAACGGAGAAAAACAGAGAGACAGAAAGTGAGCAATCACCCCCTAGGGGAGTTGACCACACACAATCCCTTCTCCTCCATTTTCATCTGGGGATTTTGGGCACGCATGCACATGAACTCATTGTGATTTTTTAAGCCACTGGTTTTGGGACTCAAACCACAGGTGACTACGTGGGAGTCCAGTGACATAACCATTATACCATCTGCTGATCACAAGACTTTTTCTTGTTCTGTCTGTACCTTGTGATTACCTGAATTCTGGAAGTTATTGGTAAGAGTTAAAGCTGATTAAGATCTCTGACCATTGTGAGTCTGGTTGACAATTTAATTCTCTGTGTTAGCTCATTATTTTTACTACTAGAAAAATAAATGTTTGAAAGAACACACAATAGATATCAAATTCATAAAACAGTTCTACACAAGAAGAGTGGAGTGGGCAGCATCTCACTCCCTGACCCAAAAATATACTACAAAGCTGCTGGGTCTCCATGCTTTGTTCTTTGCAATAAAGCTGTACTTTCTTTCATCGAAAAAAAAAAAATCATAGGAACATGAGGTATATGCTAGATTCAAGAAAATGTAATCTACTGGGTCAGCTGAAGGCATGGTAGTTATGGAGGCTGGATCCTATGTGGCTGACTTAGTACTTTGATTCTAGACCCAGAAGCTTGAAAAATGTGTCAGGCGTGTGTGCATGAGTGCCCAAAAATCTGAGAAGAGAAAGGAGGAGAAGGGACTGCAACATAGCCCTATCCCTGAGCGGGTGGTTATTTCTCACTTTCTCTCTCTGTTTCTCTTCAGCAAGTGCACATGCCCTATAGCGAAAACTTAAAAAAGAAAAATAAATAAAATCTACTGTCTTGGCTTTCAAATTTACAAATGGTTTCAAGGGGCAAAAGTAAATGCATCACTCACGAGAAGGCTCTTCTCACTGGTTTACGCCTAAAGTCAAACATGTGCTCATGGATACGTATCTATCAGCTGTGATTGCTATCGGAAGTTTTTAACTTAGTTAAGATCTTTAGTGAATCAATAAAATGTGAAAATAAAAAAAGGAGTGGAAAACAACCGTAGATACCAGAGATAGTGTGGGATAAAGAGGGGAATTGGCAGAGAGTGAGAGGTAGGGAATCAAGGAGGAAAAAAACAGCAAAACCTATAAGAAACAAGAAATAGAAAATTATTTGTTGATGATAGCATGTATGGTAATATCCTTGATTGGGCCAATATACCATGTATTCTGGATGGAAAATCTCATTTTGTATACTGTATTGATGCACAATGAATGACTGTAAATAAATAAAATTTTAAAAAGTTTGCGGAAAATAGAATTAAAGTATGAGTTTATTTTGGTGCAAAGCATTTTTGAAATAATATTTAGTTTTTTTCATAATATGCATTTTCCATAAACATTTTGAAGACCATTTGTATTTTCTGTCCTCAGTTGGAAGGATGCATCTCATAACCTTGATTAATAAGTCAATTGAGTCAGGAGTTGAGTGATAAAATGGTGTATTGGGACCAGCAGTTAGCATAATGGCTATGTCACTGGACTTCCACGTAGTCGACCACGGTTCGAGTCCCAGACCCAGTGGCTTAAACTCACGCCAGGCGTGTGTGTGTGCATGCTCAAGATCCCGAGAGGAGAATGGAGGAGAAGGGATTGTGGCGTGGCCATCCTCCCTGGGGGGTGATTTCTCACTTTCTGCCTCTCTGTCTCTCTCTGTCTGACTGGCGAGAGAATGCACCCTATAGCAAAAACAAAAACAAAACAAACAAACAAACACAACAACAACAACAACAACAACAACAACAAAACAAAAATCTCTCCCCCCAAAAAGAAAAAAATGGTGTATTAGATTAAAGTTCTTGGGTACTGGGACTTGCAGATGTTGTAATGGTTATGTTGCTGAACTCTCACATAGTTAACTGTGGTTTGAGTCCCGGACCCAGTGGCTTAAAAAAACCTCATGTTGGGCACGTGCACATGTGTGCCCAAAATCTTGAGAAGAGAATGAAGAAGAAGGGATTGTGGCATGGACACCTCCGGTGATTTATCTGTCTCTCTGTCTCTCTCTGTCTCTCCAATCTATAGCAAAAAATCTCTCTCAAAAAGAAAAAAAAAGTTCAAGAGTACAAAAGTTGCCAACTACATGACTTTGAAAATTCAACAGATGTTTCCAAACTTCAGCATACTCATTTATAAACTAGGGATACTTCTATCCTTTTTTCATATGCTATTTGTGGAAATAAAGGTACAGAGAAACTAGAGCTGTGTCAGACACAGTGGAGGTGCAGCTATTATTTAATGAAATCAATGTTTCCTAAAAATTTAATTACTCTGCTTTCATTAAGGTAGGGATGTCACAAACACTATGTGTTTCTCTATAACTTTCTTCCAATTGATTGAAACCTTGTAGTTTCACACACAAATGAAAAAATAATTAAGTAATAAAGCAAGGGAACTTGCTGTGAAAATTTGAAAAGTAAATAGAAAGAAAAGTCAACATTTGTGTTGATTGGATTTTTGGCTCCATGAACTTGATCCCAGAGAAGTTGGGAGCGAAGTTGAGATAGCAATTATGGATTTTGAATACACTTAATGACTTCAACCTCTCTAATGAACATTTTACCAAATTTCTCTGTTATATTGCTCTGCAATATCTAGAATCTTACACAGCTCCCAATGAGTTATTCGAATGTCATAGCTGAGCAAGTCCCTATTGCTGCCAACGAAAACTGCTCTATTTCCTTCTTAACTCAATGTCTTTATTTAATACTTGCTTGTCAACGCTGATGGGATTCCACAGCCCTCCTTCCTGTCTGCTAGTCTGAGAGTGACATTTTCCATTTCTACAAATCCTTTGATAGTAGTAGAAATAACGCTTTATGATTTCTACCTTAATGGGTTTTTTCCCCTCATGGAGATGGCTCATCTTGAACTAGTTAACAGAATAAGGAGAACCTAGTTCTCATGTGCCCCAGATATAGGGTTGTGGAGCTGCATTGCTGAGTTGCTACAGACCGGTTTGACACATGTACAAGAACCCGTTTTCCCCATCAGTGACCTATGCTTGACTGCAGCCAGAAGCCCTTACTGCATTCTGTGTGGATGTCACGGAACTCCAAGCATTCAACGGTAATGGCTGTGAAGTCACATTTCTTTTCAATGGATTCATCTCCTGAAATTCATCTTTCTAATTTCTGCTGTTCTGAATCCCAGCAGAGTTATGATGAGCTTAAGTGTTCATCAATTAATGTCAAAACTCACTGTAACACCTTCAGAACGGCCTTTGACAACCACTAGAATACAAAATGAATTCACTAATGATCTGCTTCTGAGCAGAGAGTCTTAGAAATTTGTGATGATGGGACATTTTGGTTCAATTTATAAAATATGCATAGGTTTTTAAAATGGGATTTAAAAAAAATTGAGCACAGAGTAAATGAGGGCATGAAGAACAGTCACATGATACAAGAATCCTGAAACTATTTCTGTTTTCAAATTGAAAACTTTTCTTTCAGCTAATTCAGTTTATCCTGTCACTTCTTAGAAAATTCAGAGGCCTTTCCAGAATCTCAATTTTCTCTGGAGTTGCATTGTGTTAGTATTTATTTTATTATTTGACAGAACATATGGGCATTTCTATTTACATGTAAGTGCTTCAAGGAAATTCCATATAGATGATTTTTAGTGGAATGGCCTTTTTTTTTCTTCTGTGAACAAAACTGCACCATGTATTCCTATGCAAATTCCTATGTGTTTTATTATATTCATATTGTGTACTAATAGGCCTGCCTGACAACTTCTTAAGAGAGGTTTACAGTTCTCCCCTATCTAGTGGTTGGGGCTCAGTTCTGAGTCTTTTGTGTGAGGAAGTACACAATGCTTAATATGCTGTAAAAAGCCCATGGGGGGCGGAGGGGAGGCAGCAGATGGCATAGAGATTACATTGCTGGACTCCCACATGGCCGACTGCAGTTCGTGTCCTGGACCTGGGTTTTGCCTGGTCAAGATCCCGGGAGAATAAAGGAGAAGGGATTGAAGTGTGGCCATCCCCCCTGGGGGGATGATTTCTCACTTTCCCTCTTACTGTCTCTCTCTGTCTCCAGCAAGTGCACATGCCCTAAGGCAAAAAACTCTTAAAAAAAAAAAAAAAAGCCCATTGGGATTTGACCTCTGCCTGGCTTTATAGTCTTCACCTACCATGAATTCTGATTCTGAATCTAGATGTTAGGATCGGCATCAGCTTTCTTTCTTTCTTTCTTTCTTTCTTCCTTTCTTTTTTGGAGAGGGGCATCAGCTTTTTTCACACTGCCAATCTTTCCCACACAATTTCTCTCTGCTTGGAATACTCTTTACCTCCTGGTCTTTCTGAAAGACTTCTTCACAGTGTTAGATAAAGTCTGGTTCTTCCCCTTCTGTGTCCCTACAGCACTTGATTCTTTCTCATTATCTTTATCGTGTTGTGTTGAAGTTGTTTCAATACCTGACTCTTGCATCACTTTATCCTCAGAACCCAGGAATGAAACTAGTACATTCGTGAGAGCTCAGTATTTGCTTGTCAAATGAGTGAATGAACCAATGAATGGCTGCATCTCTAAGAATGGGCGTCATGTAATCTGCTCTCCCCATCCCATTTTATGTTTAGTCTCACCAGGGCAATTTGGTTTTCATGGAACTATGTGGGGGTCTTCAAAAAGTTCATGGAAAACTGGATCCAGACAGTGGTGTGGCAGTAATGCAAAGCTCTGTGATGCTACCTACCCACATGGGCAGGTTCTGGGTTTGTGTCTGGAAACCTCCCTGAATATGCAAGCTGCATGCATGTCCATGATCTCAGGTTAGCTGAGGCTGGGGTAGAATAAAGCATGACAACCATATTGGCAGTGGCTATTTCTCTGTCTATCTTTCTTTCTCTGCCTCTTTCTTACTCTTGAAGAAATAAATTAACTTTAAAAATTATTTTAAAAAATTTTATGAAAATAGATATTATAAAAAATCCATGCCTGGATTTAAAATTTTTGCAGGAAAATAAAATTCGTATTATAATTCCATTTTTTTCCATGAACTTTTGAAATCTCCTCATAATTCAAATTCTCAGGTTCTATGGCAAGAAGAGAACTTAGAGTTTCACAGAGTATATCACATCTCCAGATATCAATAAAATCTATCTATTAGGCCAGATAGGGTCAGGCCTATGGGCTAAGTTGGGTAGTTGGTATGCCTGTTTTATTTAGCTTTACTTGAATGTCCTTATGCTCTCTTCTCCTCTCTTGCAACAAATGCTTAAAAAATGCCTTTACCTACTGGTAAACTTAATGACAGATACATTCACTCATTTTCTAAAATGAGTGGCATGCAATGTGTCCCATGAGTAAGGGACCCTATGGGCAAATAACTTCATGAGTTATGCCTGACTGTAGCAGGCTGTCACTATGGGTCTCTTGGACGCAGATACTAAAATGAGTTTAGATGCCCAAGAGATTTATTAGAGAAATATCTGAACCACAAAGGCAAAGACGCCAGTGCAGGCAGAAAAGAAGGGGTTGGAAGAAGCAGAAGGACTGGGTAGAAACAATCTCAGATTACAGTGCAGTGCTAAGAAAGTTTGTTAGGATGGGAGTCCTAGAGCTGAAGCCACATGTTAGAGGAGTCTAATGTCACAGAGGACTAGGCTTACACTGGTATGCACATGTGCACTGCCAGGAAAATGTGGCCTCAGCTCAAACACACCGGTGGATCCAGAGGGGCGGCAGCTTTGTCTGTCAGTCAACTTTGCTCCCTGTAGCAGGGGATCTGAGGATACATTTTCATGGCTGTCATATAGACTCTACTCTAAATGTACTTTGTGTATCAGTACATTTAATCTTTATGACATACCCATGAAACTACTAAATCTCTTATTATCTCCATTTTATAAGATAGAGAGGTTAAGTAACTATCCCAAGACTCTAGATATGATAAGTGACAATTCTGCAGTTTGAACCTAATCAATCTGGCCCCAGAGACAGAAGCTTAACCACTGTATTATATCATCCTACAAAATCCCTTTTGGAGCATCGTGATGTACCTTCCCAACATCTCACTTCATCCCATTGCTATATCAGCTTCTTGTTTCACAATGTATGAAACCATAGTCAAGGGTCTGAGAAGTTGTATGGTAAAGAAATTTGTCTATATTTGTTCAACCTAGTGCTTCCAAAATTTATTTGTCTAGGAAACCATAGTTTGGTATCAGTGTTCTCTAGGACATATTTGAGAAAATACACTAAGTTACAAAGGACTAACAACAAATTCTTTCCAAAGAACAAAGTTCTGTGGAAGTCAAGGGATCATTGTGATGGATGAGTTCCTCTGTGGGCAGAGATGTGTTGTCACAGAACGAGGTGAGCAGAAGACTGGGGTTCAGCAAAGCAGCTCTCAGACCTCAGTTTCTTCATGTTCTCATGGGGTGACTGGTTTACTGCTTCATGTCTTAGCTGTCAAAATTGTGGATTGTAGTGCTGACTTCCCAGGGTCATTATTCAAATTAAGTATGAATTTAGATAAAGGTACTTATCCCCATACCTGGCACATAACAGTTGCCATCAAATATTAATTTCTTTCCTTATTTTTCCTTCAGAGAAGGACTCAGTGCCTCTCATTTACCCTTTAGCAAAAGACTTGCTCTCTCCATGACATTTGTGCCTTCCCGACCCATGGGCAGTGGCTCTTTGTGTTGGGACATTTGCTAGGAAAAGTAATTGGAACTAGACTATTTTCTATTCAGGAAATAACTATGGGAAAATGTTGTGGATTTGAGAGAATTTGGACCTTGATTAGAGTCCAAGAGTTCTCTCTCTTAACATGTCCCTTAGGGGACATGAGAACTTGGGAGATTTGTTTTCCCCATATCTTAAAAACAAAAGTTGAACACCCAGGAATGAAAGGGAGGAAAGGTAGAGGAACTATTGGGTCTAGTGGAGAGATTCATAGAGAAAGGCTGCTATATCCTCTTATTCTCGGAGAAAAAAGTGGTTAGCAGGTTCCTGTGCTGACTACCCCTGCTGTCCGTTCCTTCCTCTCCTTCTCTGTGATTTGCTGGGAACCTGCAGCCAATGGACTCCCTACTTCTGTGCTATGGATGGGGATGGTGGTAACACAGGTTCTGAGAAGCAGCACTGTGCACACATGTGAGGGAATATGGTCATTCGTCACTCCTCTGCTGTTTCTGTGATCTCAATATCGTAATATAACCTATTGCCTCATCTCTTCCCCTTTGGAAAGTTTGCTCCCTTCTCCCTCTGGGCACATACTAAGCTCTCAGAGAAGGCATCCTCTCCTCTGGCCCTTCCTTCCTCATTCAGCCTTTCACATTTTTTTTTCTTTTGAGAGATATTTTATTTTTGTTATAGGGCATGCACACTTGCTGGAGAGACAGAGAGACAGAAAGACAGAAAGCGAGAAATCACCCCCCCGCTCCCCCGGGGAGGGGATGACCACACCTCGATCCCTTCTTCAGTCTTCTCTTGGGATCTTGGGCATTCATGCACACACACCTGATATGAGATTTAAGCCACTGGGTCCAGAACTCAAACCGTAGTTGACTATGGGGGAGTCCAGCACCATAACCATTATGTCATCTGCTGGTCCCCAGACTTTCAACTTTGCTTAGCCTTTTTTGGTATGTGCAATGGATGGCTCCATTCTTACTTCTGACCCTTTTTGCCTGTTTTCCACACTCTGCACTGGCCATTAATATAAATAAACCTCATCTTTCTCTTCTAGGACTTGGTGCTTTGCCAAGGTTCTTCCTGCTAAACACATGCTGCTATTTGAGCATCTTTAGTCTATAAGGGCTGGCAGGGGGCCAGAAGAAAAGGGTTGATTGTTCCTGAACATGCACTATCCTGTACCTGGGCCTGGTCTTACGTCTTTTCTGGTACTAAGAGGCAGATGTAGAGAAGAACAATAGGCAGGCTACTAGAATTTTATGACCAATTCCTTCTCTCCAACCTAGGGAGGTCAGTTTTTATTTCTGTGCCCTTAAGAATCTCTCTCTCTCTCTCTCTCTTTTTTTTTTTTTTTTTTTGAGAGGTTTTTGCTATAGGGGGTGTGCGCTCTCCAGACAGA
>NW_006159809.1:2421226-2433373 GCF_000334495.1 Tupaia belangeri chinensis | reverse complement strand
GGCGGTTGACTACGTGGGAGTCCAATGACATAGCCATTATGCTAACTGCTGGTTCCCAAGAATCTCTTTTGAGTACAAACCTTTTCTTCTCTAAGAAGTAGCAGGTTTATCTTGTTTCTCCCCTTTGTTATAAAGTCCCACTGAACCTTCAAAGTTCAGCACATATGCTGCACCATCTGGCTGCCTCTCCTGAGCCTCCCATTAGAGAAAGTTTCTTGTTTCTCTCTGTTCTTAGGACACCTTGTTTTTAGGATCCCTTATGACCCTTTGTGCAATTTACCTGGCAGGTAATCTTGGTGTCCTTCTCAACTATGCTGTCAGTTTCTTGGAGATATCTTGTCCAAATCTGTAACACCTGACTCAGTCAGGTTTTTTGGAAAGAGTAATGAATCTCAAGGTGTAGTAGTGAATCATAGATTATAAAACCAGACAATGACCAGACTATCTAAGACAACGGAAACTAACCCACAGCCTTTGCAGTAATCAGCCCAGGAAGGCAAATCATACTCTCTGAAGCAATTGGGCGAAAACAGTCAGGACTTGGCCAATAACTGCCAGCTTCACTAATTCTTGACCCAATTTCCAATTTAGAACCAACCAGAGAAAGTACAATATGATCTCAGATTAATCACATAGGTTCCCCCACTTTTAATAGCCTTCTTCCAACTGCCCATGTCAATAAAACTTTCCCAGCCCTCTGCTTGCCTTTGAATCTCTGTTAAATATAAGTGGTGGTGACTGACTCTGCTGCTACAGCAAGCTCTGAATAAATAACCTCTACTTATTCTCATCTGGATGGTCTTCATTTATTTCTACATGGCATAGGAGTCATCTGGAGCTCTGGTTACAAATTAAATTACCAGGAGACCAGCAGTTAGCGAAATGGCTATGTCACTGGACTCCCACGTGGTCGACCGCGGTTTGAGTCCCGGACCCGGTGGCTTAAACTGCTGCTGTTCGTGGGTGTGTGCGTGCCCAAGATCCCGAGAGGAGAATGGAGGAGAAGGGATTGCGACATGGCCATCCCCCCCAGGGGGTGATTTCTTGCTTTCTGTCTCTCTGACTCTCTCTGTCTGTCTGGCGAACGCACGTGCCCTATAGCAAAAACCTCTCCAAAAAATAATAATAATAATAAAAAATTAAATTGCCAGGTCAACCCCCAAGACTCTGATTCAATAGGTATGTGTGGGATTTGAGATTTTACAATTTTTTTGGAGAGATTTTTGCTATAGGACACATGCACTCACCAGAGAAACAGAGACAGAGAGACAGAAAGCGAGAAATCACCCCTCAGTGGGGATGGCCACACTGTAATCCTTTCTCTTCCACTTTCTTCTTGGAATCTTGGGCATGCACACATACATGCCTGTGTGAGTTTTAAGTTGCTGGGTCCGAGACTTGAACCATGGATGACTATGTGGGAGTCCAGTGATGTAACCATTATGCCCTCTGCTGGTCCTGAGATTCTGTATTTTTAATAAGCTTCCAGGTGACCTTTAATAGCACTGAGACGAAGTGGGCAGGTAAAGGGATAATATTAGGGAATAGTTATGTTTTTCCTCCATCAAATTTTCTTTGCCTTTTCCCATCCAGGGAGGCTATCTTGAGTTCAGTACCTCAGAAAAGAATTGAGGCAAACAGGAAGGGAACTATTCATGAAATTTCTGCCTTGTTTTTAATTTCACAAAAATCTAAGCCTTTTTGAAAAAATGGTTCTCAACTTGGTGCTATCCCCTCTCTCCCCCCGCCACACACACACACACACTTCAGAGAACATTGGGCATTTTGAGTTGTCATGACTAGGGAGTTTCTACAATATATAGAACAAACCATCACTACAAAAAATGGTCTGACCATGAATACTGGTAGTGTTGAGGAGCCCTGGTATAGAGGAGTCAGGACATATCGACTGAGTATTTGAGAGTTAGGAGTTGGAGGGAGGAATGACTTCTCTCATATACTAGGAGTCCTTGAGTTAGAGGAGCTAGAGCAAAGACAGAGAAGGTGATGAGGGCAGAAGTCTGTGGGCTATTTCCCTACTTACACAAAAGGTCCTTGCACTATGTTCCATGAGTGGACTTCTGTGAAAAGAGAAGGGCCTAGAAGCGGAGGGTTGCAAGCTGATTTTGACTAAAGAAGGTTTCTTGGCCAGGGTTCTCCAGAGAAATAGAGCCAATGGAATAATTATATATGCAAAAGAAGAGCTCTTACATAACCACCAGGTGGAAAAATGTCATACAGGCTGTAAGCTGGAGAAACAGCTCAAAGACTCTGAAACAGAGAAGTTGGTGCAGTTCTAGTCAGAAGCTTGAAGATGGCCCTCAAGAGGCTGTAGGCCTGAACCCCCTTGGGTAGCCACTGATGTGAATCAGGGCCCAAAAATTCCAAGAATTTGGAGTCTATCTGGCTGGAGAGATGCCAGGCCAGGAGCCCGTTTTGGAATGAATGCAGCCAAGGCCAAATGGAGGAGCAGGAGTAAAGGGGGCAATGTATAGGAGAGGAACTTGTAGCATGTGCTGGAAGGAAGGGTTGAAAAGGTTGGGGGAGTGGGGAATATGGAGAAGAAAAAAAGGAAACAGAACTCATATTCCTCTCAGCTCATCAGTGGTGCCCACTTACGTTGAAGGTAGGGCTTCCTCTCTCAGTTCACTGACTCACATGGCAATCTTGTTTGGCAACACTCTCACAAACACACTTAGAAATAATGTTTCACCAACCTTTAAGGTATCCTTCAATTCAATGACTTTGATACCAAAAATTAACCATCACAGAAGGACAATCGAATAGCCTCAGAAAGATGACCACATTCAACCCAAAAGAGCAGTTATTCTTGTGCCCAAAGCATGGAATTAAGAGAGAGTTGATACTGAGCATTGAGAACCAGGTGAAAGGGGAAGAGATATCTTCAGGTGAACAGTGGGCTGATAACCAGAGGCCTGATAGGAGGGGTCCTGGGAGGATAAATGACATGGAAAACAAGAAATGTCTCTCTCCTCAGCTGAGATGCAGCCCTGGGAAAAATGGCATGATGGGCCCTAATGGACTGAGATCAATTTCCAGCATAGTCAGGGCCTGTGGGAAAATAAATCTTCCTGAATTTCTTGGCATTCATAGAAAATCTGTTCTGCTCCAAATCTTCATGTGTGCATTTAGTATAATATTAATAGGCATGGTTATTAAACACCTTACAGCCCCCAACATAGAAAATAAGCTGAGCTAGAGAAAAAAAATAAAGTGAACCCTTCCTGTACATCTTAGTTTTGGCCTGAGCTTTTGAAAATGAAAACCCTCTACCCTCACATATACTTGATGTTAGAAACTGAAGCTATGTTTTACTCTCTATGGTAATACGAGCTTGTGTTATTTCTGTCCCCATTAACTTGACTTCACTATTTAGGCAAAGGTTTAACTCTTAATTATAGGAATTTCGCCAGACTCAAAAACTCTTTAGTGGAGAATATCAATAGATAGTTTATGCCTAAAGAGTTTTGGAAATAGCTCACCTCAACATCTTCATCTTAATGTTTCCACAAATCCTGAGCATAGTGATATTTGTCTAATTCAATCCAAGGTCCTAAAATTCTCCCCTCAATCTTTCTTGAAATACTGACCTTAAACTTCCAATTCCCGTGTATTCTGACTTCATACTCCCCTTCTTAGACACTGAAAAACTATTGCTAGTTAGTTTTCTTCCTTGACTGTAGTAACCAATAAACTTGGTTTTGTCTATCAGCTGGTTGTGTTTGTGAAATTTGGGGAGCTAACTTTTGATTGTTCAGTGACTACAATAACAATCCAGGAATGACATATTTGTTCCAGGTATTCCCATTTTTCTTGGGCTGCTTTGTTTCCTCAGCTTTCTTGATGGCTTATATCAATCCACAAATATTGATGAGGGCCTCTTGTATTATTAGAATAGGTGCAGTTTTTTCAATGCATTTTTGTTGTTTGCAAAAGGGGTCCTCTTTGTGTCTGGAGGCAATGAACAGTACGAGAAACTATTCTGTTCACAGGTTGCTTGATCTGGGAGGATGCTGCTGGGATTTGTGGTATACCTGGGTAAATTGATTATTGTTGGGGAAATATAATTAAAAACAAAAATCAGGTGAGCCAGTGGCCCAATGGTTAAGGCAAGTGAATCCTATATGGGCGATCACTTGATTTGAGGCCCAGGCCCAGCTGTTTGAAAAACACATCAGGCATGTGTTCATGTGTGCCCAAAATCCTGAAAGGAGAAATGGAGGAGAAAGGATTATGGTGTGATCATTCCCTAATGGGATGCTCTCTCTCTCTCTCTTTCTCTCTCTGTCTCTCTGGCAAATACACATGCTCTCTGACATAAAAACAAAAGAAAATTTCTCCCAACCTAGAAATTTTCTTTATAAAGGCAATAGAGAAGTAAACAAGTTTTACTGTTGTTGTTTTTTTGGAGAAGAATTAGGGACCAGCAGTTGGCATAATGCTTATGTTACTGGACTCCCATGTAGTTGACCATGGTTCAAGTCCCAGATCCAGTGGCTTAAAACTCACTCCAGGCATGTGTGCGTGTGTATCCCAAGTCCCAAGAGGAGAATGGAGGAGAAGGGATTGCGATGTGGCCATTCCCCCTGGGGAGGGGAGGGGTGATTTCTTGCTTCTGTCTCTGTCTCTCTCGTGAGCATGCACACCCTATAGCAAAAATTCTATAAAAAAAAATTAGACAAGAACGTGATGAACATCGCAAGCAATCTGATAACAGATGATAAAGCAGAAAGGAATCTCACCTTATTTTGCCAAACAGATATAACCCATTACATACACATTTTCAAGATAACTGATTACTTGTCCTCAAGAAAAATAATCTGACAGTGCCATTTATCACATATAGTTTATCCTAACTTTTCCTGGTAATTGGAGTGACTCTCTGTGTCAGCTTATTGGCTCTGTCCAGAACAAAACAAAACAAAACAAAACAAAACAAAACAAAACAAAAAACCCTCATCTATTAAAAACCCTCGTCTATTTATAACAAGAGGTAGTATTTGTTTTTTTTTTTTGGGAGAGGTTTTCGCTATAGGGTGCGTGCGCTCGCCAGACAGATAGAGAGAGACATAGAGACATCCCTCAGGGGGGATGGTCACACCGCAATCCCTTCTCCATTCTCCTTTCAGGATCTTGGGCATGCACGCACATGCGCCCGGCGTGAGTTTTAAGCCACCAGGTCCGGGACTCAAACCGCGGTCGACTACGTGGGAGTCCAGTGACATAGCCATTACGCCAACTGCTGGTTCCCACAGGAGGTAGTTTTGAGGAACCTCTAAAACAAAACAAAGCAAACCTAAACGTAGAACTACTATATGGCCCAACAAAGTAGTTTCTGAGAATATATCCAAAGGAATTGAACTCAGTATCTTGAAGGGATATCTGTCTGTACTCCCATGTTTACTGCAGTATTGTTCACAAGAAAGAAGATATGAAAACAACCTAAGTGTCCATCAACAAATGAATGGGCTAAAAAATGTGGTACAGTGGAATATTAAGGGTCTTCAAAAAGTTTATGAAAAATGCATATTAGTTAAAGATTTTGTGTGGTTTTGAAAAAAAATTTGCACCTAAATTCATACTTTAATTAAATTTCTCTCCCAATTTTTTGAAATTAATCTTATATTATTTAGCTTCAAAAAAGAACGAAATCCTGGGACCAGCAGTTAGCATAATGGCTATGTTGCTGGCCTCCTATGTAGCCAACTGTGGTTCGAGTCCTGGACCTGGTGGCTTAAACTCATGCCGGGTGTGTGTGCGTGTGTTCCCAAGATCCCGAGAGAAGAGCGGAAGAGAAGAGATTGTGGCATGGCCATCCCCTCTGGGGGTGATTTCCTGCTTTCTGTCTCTCTGGCTCTCTCTGTCTTTCTGGCTAGTGCTCGCACCTTATAGCAAAAACCTCTCAAAAAATAATAAAAAGAATAAAATCCTGTCATTTGTGGCAATGTTGATGAGTGTAAAGGATTTTATGTTAAGTGAAATAAGCCAGACACAGAAAGAAAAATACTGCATGACCTCATTTGTATGTGGAATCTTAAAAAATATTGAATTCATTGCTCATGTATGCTATGGAATACTACTCGGTCATAAAACTTGAGACCCTGGCATTTGGTAGAACGTGAATGAATATGGAAGACTTACTGCTAAGCAAAACAGGCCAGACTATGAGAAAGAGGTGTTTTATGTCCCTACTTACTATATACCAAATGTCTGCCCCCTATGGCAGAAACTGAAAGATTGGAAGATACAAAATAATGGAGAACAATTGTGGATACTAGAGACAGTGCAGGCGGAGGGTGGGAAATGGGAGAGGGTGAGAGGAACAGAATCAAGGGGAAAAAGAAAGAACCAAAACATTTAAGGAACATAAAAATGGAAAATTATCTGTTGATGATGACGTGTATATCTTTAACTGGGTTAATACGTTATTCATGCTGGGGAAATTCATTTTTCAAGCTGTAATGACACATAGTGTTTGGATGTATAAAAATAAATATGAATTAAGCAAATTAAATTCATTGAACTAGATGAAAGGTTACTAGATACTGGGGTGTTGTGTGGGCAAGGGATGAGGGAATAGGGAGTTATATGTCAGAGGTACAAAGTTTCCTGTAGTGTAGAGAAATGAGTTTTGATATCTATTGCACAGTCATGTGGCTATAGTTAGCAATAATGGATTGTATATTTTAAAATAAGGATAACGCCAGCCTCACAACCTATTGGCTAAGGGATCCGGGTCCCTCATGGCCATCTGTGGTTCAAATCCTAGTCCTAGTGATTCGGAATACATGCTAGGCAGGTGTGCTGTGCCCCCAAATCCCAACAGTATGGAGAAATGGAGGACAAGGAATTGTGATGTGACCATGCCCCATTAGAGGTTGCCTTCTCCCTTTCCCTTTCTGTCTCTGGTGAGCACACATGCCTTCTGGCTACTGAAAGAAAAAAGAACACATTGTGATAGACAGTCATGAGCGGGCAGCCCTAAGAGAAAAGTGAAAGGCTCATCTAGCTCTGGGTGCCAGGAGGGCGAGGCAGTTTGCCATTTTCCTTCCTTGAGGCCTGAGGGAATTGCACAGGGATGATTCGTAGATTTTTCTCTTATCAAAAAGACCTAAGCCAGCATTTTTCGTCAATGCCCCGATTCCTATTAGGACAATAGACTAATTGGGTAGTCTAATTGGGGCAACCTGGCTGCATTGGGCACCACACACAATTAGGTGATCAAGTTCCTCATTCTTTACCTGTGAGGAAGGTGAGCAGGTGCAGGAAAAGAACCTATGGATTCAAATTTAAGGGAAGGACATAGGCAGCGTAAGGGGCCTCCCACTAATGAGTATTCATGACTTCTAGTAATAAAAATAACGGTTAACTAGTACCAAACGCAGTTGCCACCTGGCAATCTGCCCACCCAAGAACCTTTTTGGGTGTACTTCCTTTCTTTCCTTTCCTTTCTTTCCCATTAATTCTTCTTTTCTACCTACTTCATTCGTGGTTGTGATTTCATTTTGCGTCTAGAGACAGATCTCTAATTTTAGTGATCTGGACCCAAAGAACCAAAGACTTCACAATGCAGCTCGACACTTTCCCATCCGTTAACAACATTTCAAATATATCACAACAAAAAATGCTAAGTAAAATATTGGATACATTAAGTAGCTTAATCTAATAATTCCACACTGTATATAGGTGTCAAAACATCACATTGTACTCCATAAATATAATAGTTATGATTTGTGAATTAAAATGATATTAATTTTGGGGCCAGCAGGTGGTGTGGTTAAGTGTGCTGGACTCCCACGTGGCTGACTGTGGTTCAAGTCTCAGACCTGGTAGCTTGCTTTTTCTCTTTTCCTCTTTTCCCTTTCTCTCTTTCTCTTTCTCTCTGTGTCTCTGTCCCTCTCTGGTTAAACTGAAATAAGTGATAAATCATTTCAATTAAGTTAAATAAAATAATTCTTTAAAAAACAATACTAATTTTAAAAAGACAAAAGAGATGTAGTTTGGCAACTTGGAGCAAGACACCTGGCAAAGTTAGGCTCCTACATTTGGGTGGAGAAAGGAGAAACTCTATTGAAGTTCGCATTTCAAAAGGACGGCTTCCAGGTCCTAGAGAAAGAGGAGCCTGGGTCATAAAGCTGACAACAGGGCTATCAGGTTTTTGAAAGTGTTTATATACATTTCAAAGGGATGAGAAAGTACTTAAAATGCTTTCTAAAGTAAGTGCCCTAAGGAAAAAAAAGCGGGGAAGAGGTGGGGAGAGGATCTCTTCCACAGGGAGAATTAAGCCTCTTAGTTTAAATTTTTTATTTGTCCTTACATTGCAGTGATCTGACTAAAGCGACTAGTTCTGCCCTTTCATCTTGTGGGGGGAAACATTCTGCTCCAATGGAAACCCCTGAGTTTCCTGAACACATCTTCAGGGTTATCTAATTCTAGCCTTCACTGTCTGCACTATTTTATAACTGCATTAGGTTGTAGATAACTGACAGCAAGGCAAACTAATTCTTGCATACAGACATGCAAATCCTGTCCTATCCAATGGAAATTCAATTGAGTCCCCCTTCCACTGGAACGAAGTCCAGTTTTCCCTTCATTCGCAATTCATTTCAATATTTCTCATTTAGAGGTGTGTCCATTGTTTGGCTTCTCCTTTGAACTGGTTTTCCCATTTTACTGGTTCCCTTACCAACTAATCATTAAGTAAACTCTTTGCATGTCACATGTGTTCATTTATCTGTATTACAGAAATTTACCCCCCCCCCTTTTTTTTTTTTGAAAATTACTTTTTAACACTTGACACAGAACCGGTCTTACCCACATTTCCAAATTCCATTCTCAGCTCTGAGCTTGGCTGCATGGCTTTGGAAAGATCCTGTGTTAATTGCTGACTAACTTGTATTAATAGCTGATTCACTTTTTAGGCACTAGTTAGCCAAAAATAGTAGAAATAGCCAGTGATCAGGAATGGAAAGTGACCGATGTCTCTGAGAGCTCCACAGGTACCTACTGTAGGGGAGGGGAAATGATCTTTTCCTTCAACCCATCTTATGTTCATAGGCTGGGGGCCTTGTTACAAAAGAGGAATTAATAAGAGAAAAAGCACACGCGTTTACTTACTATGTTTTATTTTAGTTTTATGTTGCACATCAGCCTCCATAAAAAAATAGCTGAAAAACAGTTAATAGTTGTTTTAATAAAAATATGGAGAGTTGTGAAAGAATATGATGAAAGGAAAAATAAAAAAAATGAGTTTTGAGCTAAGCGCAGTCAACTGGAGGATATAGTAAGGACTGTTTGTTCAAATTGCATTTGGCATCCCTTATCTGGGAGATCAGGATGTTCCTTCCCCAGGGTGTAAGGAAGGAACTTTGCTCACGAGGGCCTGAGGACCAGCTTTAGGGAAGAAGGGCAGAGAGAAGCCAGAGTCCTTGCACATGCCATTTTTCAAATTTGACTTAAATATTGAATATGCCAACGTGCCATATTTCAGGATAGCACTCACGGGACTCCATTGCTACCGTGTAACCTGGTTGACCCAGTTAAAGAGCAGAATTAATTTTCTTTGTCTGCTTTTCATCAGTAGTTCTCAGTGTCCTTTATACTGGATGGTCAACCTTTTACTTATCTAATGCATTTTATTCCCATATTCAAGGGGAAGGTGATATTTGTTCATCTTCTTGCTCTATAATGTTATGGGTTGTTTGCTTTTTACTATTCTCAAAATGGCATCAGGATTTATGGTACGATTCTTCTGGCTCAGTGAACCTCCTATCTCCTGTCATTGGCCATGCTCCAATGCCTGCAGCTTCAGAGGGAGCCAAATAATAATAATAATGGCAATAATGATCTGCCCAGGCACTATAAGATGCTGTACATGACACGGGAGTTTTTTTTTTTTTTTTTCCTGACACCTCTAGAGAAGAGGCACCAAATGTGTTGGACTCACCATTGTAAAAACTGAGGACCAGGACCAGCAGGTGGTGTGGTGGTTAAGGTGCTGGACATTCCCACATGGTTGACCATGGTTCAAGTCCTGGACCTGGTGGCTTGCTTTCTCACTTCCTCTCTCTCTCTTTCTCTGTCTCTCTTTGGTCGGATTAAAATAATAAATGAATTAAAAAATTAAATAAATAATTCTTTAAAAAAACAAACAAAAAACCCCCCAAAAAACAAAAACTGAGGACCAATGTCCCATTATTTCCATGGGCTCCTTCATTGCTAGAGTTGGAATCCACTCTCAGCTTGACACTTATTAGCTGCATTGCCTCAGGCGAAATCAGTCAACCATTCTAAGCATAAGTTTACCCTTTTGTTTTATGGCCTAGGGATAGTGTACCTACCACCAAGAGCCATTGCCAAGTCTTTTCTGCCTGTTTTCAGTGCTCTTTCTTCTATCAGTTGTTTCATGGAAACTTCTTAGAGCTCAAATGACACTCCCCCCCCCCATAGGGTGCGTGGGCGCCAGGCAGACAGAGAGAGACAGAGAGAGAAAAGGCGAGAAATCACCCCCCAGGGGGGATGGTCACGCCGCAATCCCTTCTCCTCCATTCTCCTCTCGGGATCTTGGGCACGCATGCACACGCACCTGGCGTGAGTTTTAAGTCACCTGGTCCGGGACGTGAACCCCGTGGGAGTCCATCTACATAGCCATTGTGCTAACTGCTGGTTCCCTCAAGTGACACTTCTCAGGGAGGGCCTCACTTCTCTCCTTTGCAGTTAAACTCTCTAAGCTCATCTTAAATGTTTTTTCATTATACTGTTTACAGTTTATAATAATATTGTGTGCGTTTTCTTTTTCAACTTCTGCCTCTGCTTCTAGGGCGTATGGTCCCTGAGTGTACAGGTGGTGTGGGTTTTTACCGCGCTGTGCCTGTGTCTCATACATGTCAGGCAAGTACTCAGTGCTCAGTAACTATTTTTCAACAAATGAGATATTTAAAACATTACCCCAGACAGGGAATTGCTTAGTAACTGTTAGTTGGTGTAGTTTCTGTACTCACAGGAAGAAATACAGAGCATTTAAAAAGCAGTCAATTGGCCCAGCTATGCCAGTGTGTGCTGTTTAGATGCTCCACAGGCTGGGACCAGTGAAAGGCTTAGGTTCAATTCCCAGTTCAAACTGATGGCTAGGAGTGATGGTGTGCACCCGTAGTCCCAGTAACTTGGGAGGTTCAAGGCAGGAAGATCATGTCACAACACCCAGTCTTTAATATTTAAAAAAATAAAAAAATAAAGAAAAATAAGAAGTCAGTAGATTGAAAATGACCTCTTTTGGAAATTTGGATAAACTGGGAACATCTTTTTATTATTTTTTAAATTTTTAAAAATTAATTAATTAATTCATATATATATATATTCATATATATACATATATTCAATTCATTTTCTTCCATACATTCAATCACATTATTATTTGTCTTACAAAGTGGATATTTCAACAGGTGAACATACTCCCTAGTACAGTTGATAAAACTACAAAATATCTTCAACAGATATTACCACACCTCTTTGTGCCATTAATGCTTTGCCTCCCTGTCCCTCCCTCAAATGTCCTCCCTCAAACCTTCCTCTTTCACACACACTGTATCTGGTATTTACATCTATATACTGTGTTTCTATATCCTTTAGTCAATTAATTTCTGTCATAGAGTGTGGACAGTCTATGACAGAAACATATTAAGTGGAGACATACAATGCCTCTCCTTCACAGCCTGGCTTAGCTTCTATCAGCAGTAAGTCTTCCATATTCATCCACTTCCTGTCAAAAGCCAGGGTCTTGGTGTTGGTTTTTTTTTATGGCTGAATAGTATTCCATTGAGTATATGTGCCATAGTTTTTCTATCTATTCATCTGTTCGTGGGCGTTTGGGTTGTTTCCATGACTTAGCAATTGTGAATAGTGCCACAAAACATCGATGTGCAAGCACTTTTCCGATTAAGTATTCTGTTTTTTGGGTAGATACCAACGAGTGGGATTACTAGATCATATGGTAGTTCTATTTGCAGATTTTTGAGGAATCTCCAAATTGTTCTCTACAGTGGCTGGGGCAATTTACATTCCCACCAGCAGTGTAGGAGAGGTCCTCTTTCACCACACCCCCCTCAGGACTTACCATTTTTTTTTTTT
>NW_006159809.1:2415570-2420612 GCF_000334495.1 Tupaia belangeri chinensis | reverse complement strand
TGGACCAATTTACATTTCCACCAGCAGTGTAAGAGAGTTCCCCTTTCACCACACCCCCGCCAGCACTTATCGTTTTTTTTTTTAATCTTAGACATTCTGACTGGGATTAGGTGGTTTCTCATGGTTGTTTTGATCTGCATTTCTCATACAATGAGGGATGTTGAGCATTTTTTCATAGGCCTTTTAGCTATTCGTATGTCATCTTTAGAGAGTGGTCTTTTCAGAACATCTTTTAACACAACCTTATTTTAAAATTTAAAAATTACGTTCGTCACCCAGAAGGCTCTGAAGTGTAGTAATATTCTGCCCCAGCTTCTCGTATTGTCTTCTGTATACTGAGCATTTTGTGTGTTGATGGTATCTGGCTGATCATCAAATTATTTTTCATCAAAAACTGCAAAGGCAATTGAAATTTTTTGACAGAGATGTGTAAAGCTCTGTGCCATGGTACTACTAATTCTGCAAATGCCACTTAGTGAAAACAAACAGAAATGATTATTTTAAATGCTTTTGCATTTTCTCCTGATGCATCTCATCCAGATTATTATCATGTGATGATGTAAGCCATGCAATGAAAACAGAAACACTACAAGACCATGGGAAAGTCTTTTGTCTTTGATATCACCATTTTGAGAATAAATTCACTAAAACCAAAATTTAATTTTATTTTCCCCCATAGGATGACATGTAAGTGTTCTCAGGAAAACAATAAAATTGAGTGTTTTATGCCTTCTAAAATCACATTTGGTTTACTTAGCTAATAAGCTGGAAGACAGTTTTTTTTTTTTTTTCCTGTCTCCAACTGCGGGTTTCTAAATCACAGTAAACGCTTTCAGCATTGATGTGGTCACCCAGTTGCACTCATCTTGGAGCTCAATTGGAGCTCCGAGTGTGTAACACACTTAGATCTGCAGGTAGAAGCCTGACATTGCTCAGCACACAGCCTTCCCGTTGTAAGACACACAGAAAGCCTCCACATCTGCAAGGATCTTCAGTGGAATTCTGAAATGGTGCTTTCTGTGGCCTTTGCCCATGCCATGTGGAACTTTTCAATCCATTGTGTGTCTTAGAAGCTCTGGGTTAGAACAGAAATGAGTCAATTCAGAGGTCATTAATTCCAACTCCCTCATTTTGTGGAAATGGGTGGTGTGACTTGGAGTGGGCGAGACACTCCGCCAGAGTCATTCTGATTGTTGAGAAGTAGCAGCATTGAAGAGACAATCTAGACCATCTAATTACTGGGTGAAAATTCTCGGTGCACAGCTTTGCCTTTGCAAATGAAGGCAAAGAGGTGAACTTTTTTAGTGTGTGTATTCCTGCTCTTTTCTTTAGGCTTAGAGTTCAGGATTTTACAAGCTTTGCAGTTATTAACTGTACTTGGCAAGTGAGTATGTTCCCAAAACAACTCAACAAAGGTTCTAGCAAAATGACTGAGGTCCTTGTAGCCAGGAAGCCGGGTAAAAAACTGATTAAACATTCTTTTTAATCAGAATCTGCTCATGTCTGTACCCTGATGGCTTTGATCCTCTTCAAAAGCTTTAATGAGAATTGCCAAAGAATCCCTTTAAATACTCATATCATTAATACTATTTAAGGGAAGAAGTCTACTAGAATCACCCAGAATTCCCACAAAGGACTTCTCAAGCCTCATTTTTCAGTGAGCTGGGTTTTAGGATATTATGATTATTTTTCTTTCCTTATTACTGTAATTCCATGCTAGGCTTCTTCTTCTATCCTTATACATACAGCTGAGAATGGAATAGCTTCTACACCAGACAATGGGCTACTTGCCATGGGTAAAGCCCTGCTATCTTCCTCTTCATGTTCACACCACTTCCACTAGCTCTGTCTCAAAGAAGCAGGCCTTTTAATGAACTACCTATGACAGCCCTGTCAGGCAGAAACAAATCTTCTGCGTTCTTGCAAAACCCCATGCACACAGAGTATGTAGAATCCTGGCTTGTTTAAAACAGTTTAAAATACATCAGGCACATATTGGATCACTAAAGAACTCCTTATCTGTGGGTTCCTGAAATAGGCTAGAGAATTGGTTTCTTTTCTCAGAAAATTCATCCGAGGCAGCTAAGCTTGTAGATAATCTTCTAGGTAACTTGGGAATTCTGAATTCTGAGAATTACCTGAATCCTGTGAAGTGAGCTTTTCCAGTGATCCCTTATGTTTTGGAATTTTGTTCACCTTCTTTTCTTGGATCCTTTGATACTCAGATTTGCCTCCTGTGGTATTTCAATGTATAAAAAGATCTCTAACCCTTTCACTTTTTAAAACCAAAGTCTTAGATCAAGTAAAGGCTGCATATCCCTTAACCAAACACATTGTAAATTCTCATCCACAGCACTATTCTAAAAGTTTAGACAACAGGAAAGCATTCTATTGCCTAAGCCTGATAAACAAAAAATTAACATGGGTGCCCTGGCAACTTAGATGATATTTTTGTCTGTGTTCATGAAAGGAGTCAAACATTTCTCTCTTCATCCCAGTTTGTCAATAATAACATTCCAATCTACTATCCAGAGATTTTTCTCTGAAGTGAACACCAGCTGCTGGTGTATCTTCCAACCTGTATGTGTCTCTTCTTGCATCACTGTAAGGCCTCCAGTTCTAGTCACCTGGATGCCATGACTTCTTAGATATGTTCAGCTATTGCCAACATGCAAGGTCTAGCAGCTGCTGACATGCCATGTGCCTCCTGTATGATGAGCAACATATACATACTTGCCCAAGCAGATGAACCACTGCTTCTTGGATTGCCAGTTTCTGTCCTTTCCATTTCCATGGTCACTATACTTTATTATGGCCTTCAAAAAGTTTACTTATTTATTGAGAGAGAAAGAGAGAGAGAAAGAAACAGACAGACAAACAGACAAGGACCCTCTGAAAAGGTCCAGCCATGAGATGATCCTCCTCCCAGTTTTCTGGTCAACCAGGATCACAGGCATGCCCGCATGTTCAAGTTTATCTGAGGTTCAACCTTGGGTCTTTCCATATGGTTCCAGTTCCAGTGGTACCCTATCTCCTGTGCCACCACAGTTAATTCCACAGTGGCCTTTGACTTAGAAAGTAAAGGCTCATTTCTGATCTCTCAACTTCTTTTATTCCTGCCAATCTTCTCATGACTTTTAATGAAAATTTTTTAAGAATTATTTTTTATTTAATTTTATTCATTGTCCTTATTTAATTTTTAATTTTTTGAAGTTGACCAGAGAGAGACAGAGAGGGAAGGGAATCGAGAAAGCAAGTTGCCAGGTCTAGGACTTGAACTGTAGTCAGCCATGTGGGAGTCCAGCTGCCTTAACCACCATGCTACTGTCCCCTAGATGATTATTTAAAAAAAAATAATTGGACTGATGATTATGCTGTTAATAACATTTTGGTATCTTCATGAAAATATCTGAACTCCTCAGTGTGGATTATAATAGTCCAGGGATCTATTCCCTTTCAACATCTCCAACATCAAATTCCTCTTTGGCCTTGCCCACCGTACTTCAGCTTATTCTTCCTGACTTCTGAATATGGCAACCCGTTACCGTTTTGAGGTCAACTTTGCTATATTCAGGTTACTCTTGACTGGATCTCCACACTCACCACCTTCACATGGTCTGACATATAGTTATCTTACAAATCTCTTCTCCCATATCTTTTCCACAGAGAGGATGGTCTTGACCAACATTTGTACTCTTTTTCCATAGTGTTGAGTTCTTTTTTGGAAATGACTGCCTAATCAAATACTACATTTCTTAATTCCCCTTGTATCTGGATGGGGTTATGTGGCCAGTTTTGACCAGTGGAGTGTGTGGAGAAGTGATGTGATCATTTCTGTACTAAAGGGCTTAAGAGGTAGTCTTGGCTTTCCTACCTGCTCTGTCCATTGACTGAGAACAAAGACTCTAAGGTTATAGGGTGTAACAGAGATCAAGGTAGAAAGAGCCCAAGTCTCTGAATCACTATGTGGAAAATGGTCTTCTGAACAATTTGGATTTCTTGTTGGCCTACACGTGAAGGAAAATAAAAATCTACTGGGTTAAGCTACTGACATTTGGGAGTTTTATCTATTATAGCAGCTTGTCACACTGCCTTAACTAGATTCAAGGTCTTTCCTAAAACACTCCACTTGCCTAAATACTAAATAGTTAGATATGCCCCTCTCCCCACAGACTTACCACTCCATTATTCTCTCTTACTGCATCTTACACATTTTATTCACAGTACATATGACAAGTTATACTTATATATTTGCTTATATTTATTTTCTTTTTCTTTTTCTGTTTTTTCCCCCCTCAGTAGGCTGTATAACCCATGTGGGCAGGGAAAGGATATCCTGGGTCTAATATTGGGCTAGCACAGTAATAGATATTCAAAAATACTCATAAAATGATTTTTTAAAGTGAAAGAATAAAAGAAAAAAAATTCATTTTGAGAGATTTTTGCTATAGGGCACATACACTTGCCAGAAAGTGTCAGAGAGACAGAAAGCAATAAATCACCCCTTGGAGGAGGTCACATTGCAATTCCTTCTCCTCCATTCTCTTTTTGGGATTTTAGACATGCTGACACACACACTTGGCATGAGTTTCAAGCTGCTGGGTCTGGGACTTGAACTGTGGTTGACCATTTGGGAGTCTAGCACCTTAACCACTATGCCACCTGTTGGCTCCAAGAAAAATGTTTAAATAGCAGTTAAGTTAATGAAAGTACAAAGAGAATAGGTGTCACCGTCTGGCCCAAGAGTAGAAGCTGGAGGATTTAGGTGCAGGATGCAGAAGGGAAGATGTCCTGCTCCTTAGTTTGTATGACACTACTATTGGGTTGTCAGAAAAGTCATGATGCATTTTTGTATTAAAAAAACGTAGAAAAATACTGTCATGACTTTTCCAGTAACCCAATAGTTATGTTAAAACCAGGTTGCTTAAATCTTATAAGAATACAAGGGCCATAGGGCCACAGAAGAAGAGACCATTAGATAAAAATAATTGCTATATCCTTTGTGTTAAAAGTTCCCTTTCCCTTTTTTTTCTTTTAATTTT